>NC_063338.1:1740858-1764695 GCF_021869965.1 Rhincodon typus | reverse complement strand
TCCCTATTTTCTGCATATAAACTGACGTTTTCCCAGCCACCATCAGTTCTTGAGGAAGGGTCACCGGACCCGAAACGTTACCTCTGTTTTCTCCTTCACAGATGCTGCCAGACCTGCTGAGCTTTTCCAGCAACTTTGTTTTTGTTGTATATATTTAATTGGTCTGCCGTCCATTTCTGAACATATATTCATCTTTACTTATCTTCTTCTCCTCGCAGACATTTTGATGCTTTTGCCATCAGTCTGTAATCTAGAGTCTAATGATGACCATGAAACCATTGTCAATCATCAGGGAAAACCCACCTGGTTGACTAAGAGATAGCAAGAACTGCAGATGCTGCCGTCCTTATCCGATCTGGCCTATATGTGACTCCAACCCCAAAGTAATGCAGTTGACTCTTAATAGCCATCTGGGCAATCAGGGATGGGCAACAAATTCTGACTTAGCCAGCAACACCCGCATCCTGTGAATGAATTAAAAAATAACATTAGTTTGTATTGTCCCTGCGAGATTATTCTCATACTTTATTTTCCCCTCTCCATCAATCCCTTTGCTGAAATCTAAGCTGCTTCAAATCCTCAGGTCTGTTGCTTTATTGTGCCAATTTGAATGCATCTTCCTTAAATTTAATACTAACCATAAATTTCCCTTATTTGCCATGGTTTGACCATGTTTCCTATATTGTTTCTTTGTCTGACTGGGATGAATAATTTTTGTAGCATGTCCACACACTCCTTAAATGTTTGTCATTACCTGTGTCCATTTAAACACTGATCCACACTTTATTACAACCAGCTCACACCACATACCATTGTAATTCCTTTATTTAATTTCAGGTTAATCTCAGAAGGAATGACATCACTCCCCATCTTAATGAAAAATTCTATCCTATTGTGGTCACTCTTCCCTAAGGGCCCGTGCTGAACTAAATTGATAACTATTCATTTTTCATTACCCAATACCCAGTTCTTCCTCAACATATTGATTCATGAAACGATTCCAGATACACTCACTGAATTCCTGCTCTGTTGTATTGCTATTGATTTGATTTGCCCAACTTATATACAGATTAAAGACACCCATAATTATATCTACATCCTTATTATGTGCATCTCTAAATTCATTCTAATGTCTTCCCCAAATTACCACTGCAGCTTGGATTCTGTATACAACCCTACTGTCGTTTTCTGCCTATTGGTGTTTCTAAGCTCAATCTATATAGCTTCTACTTCACCAGAGCCTATATCCTTGCTCAGAACCATGTTAATATCCTTTTTAATCAGCAGTTCTACCCACCTGTTTTCCTTATTGCCTGTACAACTTGTTCTTCTTAGACAACCTGCCGATTCCAGGTATCAGTCCAGTAAACCTCCTCTGAAGCATCTCCAATAAATTTATACACTTCCTGGAAGATGATGAGGAAAATAGTACACAGTATGAGAGATGCAGTCTTACTAATTCCCTACACAAATGAAGCAGAACATCCTTACATTTATGTTCAATTCCTGTCATAAAACGGTAGCTTTCTTGACTACATGCTGCATCTGCATAGTGACTCTCTGTGACTCATGCTTTAAATCCCCTGCACGTTGGAATTCTGCAGTCATTCACCATTTAATTCTGCTCTTATTTATTCTTCCTGCTCTAAGTGAACGACCATGTTTTCCCACTTCATATTCCATCTGCGAGATAATTTGCCTATTCACTAAACCTATCCATACCTGTCTGCAATCTCGTTATGTCCTCATTACAACATATTGTTCCATCCTTATCTACCTTGCCTTCATTCCTCTATTTAAGTTATTTGTGTAAATTCTAAAAGCTTGGGTAGTGCATTAGACCCAACTATTTACAAGATGGGCAAGAGACACAGGGGAATAAAGCTATTTTTTCCAGGAGGAGTGGTACTACCCAGTCCTCTGAGTTTATGGTTGGAAACGAAGAGAATTAATGACTTACATTGTTCAAATTACTTCTTTCTGTGCCACGATGAATCGAAGACTGATTTTTGTACTCATAATCCAGGAATCATTGGGGTAAATCTGTACTGCTCCCCAGGAAGATCCAGAGTTCCTCCTCCTTCAGGTGCAGTACCCAGATCTAGGCACATCCTCCAGGACTGCCCTATGCACGATTTTGAATCTCTCGGAGCTTTTCTAGTGATGCTGATCTCGGAAATCTCTTGCAACAGACAAACCTATTACCTTGCACGGTAAAAGGCTGATTAAAGTGAGGCGCTGATGAATGGAGTGACTCTGTTGGATCTTGCTGGAATATCTAGTTAGAATTGACGATCTGGAAATGCTTCCCATTGCACGTACTGTTCGAAGTGTCCTCGTACATGCTTACAGTTCCCATCTCCTCATTCACTGACCGGTTGGAGCTCTAACCACGCCCTTCGCTCAATCTGATAGGTTGGAATCCCAGCCCACACCCCCCCCCCCCCAATTCACTCTGATTGGTTGGAGGACTAGCAGTTCCAAATCGATCCTGCAGTCCTTCCCCTTGCTTGCGATTGGTCGTGAAACGTTAACAACAAGGCGGGCAGCCTGCTGGAGCTTTCGCATTTTTCACTGGGAATTGCGATCTGGAATGGAAAGTGATCAATGCCGCATGTGATGCCCAGAAAGAAGTGTTCGTCTATATCGCGTAAAGACGGTAATTAATAGTTAAGCCAACGTTTATCGCAATATTCTGGTAAGAAAGTTTCATGATCGAGAGATAGAAAGAAATGCTGATGCTGGAGTCAGAGATAACACAGTAGGCCAGGCAGCATCAGAGGAGCAGGAGAGCTGACGTTTCGGATAGGGACCCTTCTTCAGAAATGGGGCAGGGGGGTCTGAAATCTGAGGTCTTTCCAGAGGGAGGAGGATAACTTCTTCAAGGTAGGCATCCCTAGAAAATGCTTCGCAGTGGGGTTATAACTCTCTCAGGGATACTAAGAACTGCCGATGCTGGAGTCAGATAAAAGTGTGGAGCTGGAGGAACACAGCAGGCCAGGCAGCATCAAAGGAGCAGGAAGGCTGACTGTAACGGTGCCGCCTCATGCTCCCACGAGGAGCTTGAACAGTTCATCAACTTTACTAACACTTTCCACCCCAACCTCAAATTCACCTGGACCATCTCTAATACCTCTCTCTCTCCTTCGTGGACCTCTCCATCTCCATCTCTGGTTACCACCGAGAAACTGATATCTATTTTCAAACCCACCAACAGCTACCTCGACTACACCTCCCCTCACCCACCTTCCTGCAAGAATGTAATTCCCTACTCTCAATTCCTCCGCATCTGCTCCCAAGATGAGGTGTTCCACTCCCAAACATCCCAGATGTCCTCGTATTTCAAAGACCGCAATATCCCCCCTTCAGTGGTCGAAAACGCCCTCGACTGCATCTCTTGCATTTCCCACACCTCTGCCCTCACACCCCCTCCCTGCAATAAAAACAAAGACAGAATCCCACTTGCCCTCACTTATCAACCCATTAACCTCTGAATTCAAATGCATCATTCTCTGCCGCTTCTGCCACCTGCAATCTGACTCCACTACAAAGGATATATTTCCCTCCCCACCCTTATCTGCCTTCTGGAGGGACCACTCTCTCCATGACTCCCTCGTCTACTCCACACTCCCCACTAGCCCCACCACCCCCAGCACCTTTCCCTGCAACTGCAGGAGGTGCTACACCTGCCCCTACACCCACCCCCCCCACAACCCCCGTCCCAGGCCCCAAAATAACCTTCCACATCAGACAGATGTTCATGTGCACATCCGCTAATATGGTCTATTGTATCCGCTGTTCCCGATATGGCCTCTTCTACATCGGTGAGACCGAGCAGATGTTCGGAGACCGCTTTGTAGAGCACCTGCGCTCAGTTCATGACAAACGTCAACACCTTCCAGTCGCAAACCACTTCAACTCCCCCTCCCACTCCCTGGACAACATGGTAATCCTGGGCCGCCTCCAGTATCACAACGACGCCACCCGGAAACTGGAGGAGCAACACCTCATATTCCACCTTGGGAGTCTACAACCCAATGCTCTCAAAGTGGACTTTACTCGCTTCAAAATGTCCCCACCCCAGCCTCATCCCATGGCCAACCCTCCCTCTCATCCCCGCCTCCTTGACCTGTCCGCCTTCTCTCCCACCTATCCACTCCTCCCACCTCCCTGACCAATCCCCTCAACTGCCTACCTGCACTCACCTATCACCATCCCACCTACCTTCCCCAGCCCGAGCTCCCCCCGACTATTTATTTCAGAGCCCCCTCCCTTCCCCCATTTCTGAAGAAGGGTCCTGACCCGAAATGTCAGCTGTCCTGCTCCTCTGATGCTGCCTGGCCTGCTGTGATCCTCCAGTCCACACTGTGTTATCTCTTAGGTTTCATGATTGCCTAGTAGAGGTCTCAAGCCCAAAAAAATGGGTTTTCTGGTGCCGCGAGTTAAGTTGCAGAGAGCCTCAGGCTTTTTCCCAAAAACAGGCACCAGTCAACAGCAGCCAACTTGGTTGAGCGGGTGGGGGAGTGCACGGGCACAGTTAGCACAATGACACTAGTGACCCTTCTGAAGAAGAGTCCCAACCCAAAATGTCAACTTTCCTGCTTCTCTGATCCTGCCTGACCTCCTATGATCCTCCAGCTCCATACTCTCTGACACCAGCATCTGCAGTTCTTGCTACCTCTGAGTGAGTGGTGGGACCATGTGATGACCATCCCCCATTTCCTGATCTCCCTCTTCCCCTCCCCGACTCTTCTCCCCTCCGTCTCCAAACCGCGCCAAGGTCTCCATCTGGGGATCTGCAGTTTTGTTTGATTACTCCCAGTGGGAGGGTTTACTGCGGTGAAAGTGCAATATGAAGGGGAGTTGAAGCTGGCAGTGATTAAAAAGCAGCAATCCCACCAGAATCCCACTCCTGTAACCCCCCTGTAAACTTATGGGTGTCTCAGCAGCTGGATGTCTGACTGAATCCTTCCTGCACGTGGAGCGGGAGAATGGTCTGACTCCAGTGTGACTGCACCATCAGGTGGCCAGCTCAGGTATCCCCATTGTTGTCCTAATATATCCACAGTGTCTCCATAGCATAGATATCTCTTTTGTTTTTCTCCTGGCTGGGTGATCAGGTAAATTCCAATCCAATGGACAGAACATCCATATAGTTTCTGTCAACGTATGTAGTGAGTTTTTATTTCACTCTAAGTTAAAGCTCTTTCCACAGTCAGTTCTCTGGAACACTCATTCAGGTTGTGTAACTGGTTACAGCTCTTTCTACAGTCTATTGGAAGACCATTTAGTTCCCTGAGCCTGTTGCATCATTCAGTAGGATTGTGGCTGATCTGACATTCCTGATGTCCACTTTCCAGCGCTTTTCCTGTAACTCTTGATTCCTCTACTGATCAAGAATCTATCTCAGCCCTAAATATACATAAGGACTCTGTGGCAGCTCTCTGTGGCAAGAAGTTCCAAAGACTCTCAACCCTCTGAGAGAAAAAATCTCCTCATTTCAGCTTTAAACTGGCGCTGTTTATTCTGAGACTTTGCTTTCTAGACCTAGACTCTCGAATGAGAGGGAAAATCCTCTCAACATTTACCCTATCAAGACAATCAAAATATGATTAGAACAATGAGAGGCGATCTCATTAAAGCAAAACTCCATGCATAGACTCCCACTCACTCAATCTGTGTCACTGGTTAAAAGTCTTTCCACTTGTGTTAAAAAGAATACACAAGCTGTTGTTTGTTTCTGATGCCAGGCCTGGAAGTTATTTGCAGGTTCGTTGATCAAAAACTCTGTAGACTGTTTTGGCCATTAATAAGGCCAGTATCTGGCAACTGGTGACAGCAAGTCTGGGAGAGCACGTGATCAAACAGAAGGAAGAGCCAGAGTTCTTTTGCACTGGGGCTTTCTGAGAAAAGGAGTTTGGCTGTTGATTCGACAACATGAAGATTTGACAATCCTATGTAACTGTGAAACAATGCATCATGGAAACTGCTTAAATAATCTGATCAGTTTTGTCTGATTTTTTTAACTTATCCCGTGACTGTTTGTTTATCTGTCTATGGTGTGAATGAGGCTGAAAACAAAGGCTGTTGGGTTAAATCATTGCTGTGTCATTGAGGAGTATATGAAGTATGCTGTTGGGAGATGCTTGTGCATGTGCTAATGACCGAGATTGTTGGAAAAGTGTCCACATACACATCTTTGTCACTGAGCTGGCTGCCAATGTGATAGAGACTGAGAGAGCAGACTAGAGAGTGGAGGGAGAGAACTGAGCAGGGTAGTTAGGATGTGGTTTTGAAATTGGGGTTATTATTTCCCTGTCACTCCACTACAAAACCCAATCCGTTGTTTCTCTCACTGCTCCCCTTCCACACCCATACCCCCTTCCCTTCCCCTCCCTTCCCCCAGTATCAGCAAACTTTGAAAGATATTTTCTTATTTCCTAGATACTATGTTTTTTGCATAATATTCAACAATTTGAGAACTGGAGAGAAAAGGGAGACAGAGCAGCCACTCCAGAAGCTTCCAAAATCACTCTGCACCTCCTTGACCTTCTTGAACTGCTGCAGTCCGTTTAGTGAAACTGCTCCCAGATTGCCATTTCAGCAAGGAGTTACAAGATTTTCAAATAGTGGTGATAAGGTAGTGCTGATATCTGTGTCAGTTGTAATCATTTTGTTTTTATATCCCAACTTTAACAGAATAGAAACAAAGAAAATAGGAACAAGAGTAGGCCATTGTGGTGTTTGATCCTGCTCTGCTAGTCAGTATGATCATGGATGATCATTCTACTCAGTAGCCTGTTCCCACTTCAGACCCATAACCTTTGGCCCTCAGATCTATATATATCTTCTTCTTGGAAGCATTCAGTGTTTTGGCCTTAACTGCTTTCTGTGGCAGCAAATTTCATAGGCTCACCAGTCTCTTGTGTAAATAAATGTTTCCTCATCTTAATCTGAAACAGCCTAGCCCATGTCCTTCAACTGTGACTCACTGGTTCTGGACTGCCTGCTCATTGACAACCTCCTTCCTGCATTTACCTTGTTAGTCCTGTTGGAATTTTATTGATTTCTGTGATATGTTCCCTCATTCTTCTAAACTCCAGTGAATTTCATTCTAACCAATCTGTTCTGTCCTCATACATCAGTCTTGCCATCACAGGAATCAGTCATTTACAGCCTCCACAGCCAGAACGTCCTCCTTCTGATAAGGATTCCAAATCTGCACACAATACTCCAGGTGTGGTCTCACTAAGATCCTGTACAATTCCAGGAAGACGTCCTGCTCCTGTACTCCAATCCTCTCACTATGAAGGCCAACATACCACTTGCCTCCTTCACCTCCTCCTGCACCTGCATGCTTACTGTCAGTGACCTGTGTTTGCCTGAGTTTGTAATCCAACTGGATAACCTCCCATTTTTCCACATTATACTTCATCTACCTTCCACTTTTGCCCCCTCACTTAACTCCAAATCACACTGAAGCATATCTGCATCCTCCTCACAATTCACTGTCCTACCCAGTTTCATGTCATCTACAAGCATGCAGATATGACATTTAAGTTTCCTCATCTAAATTATTAATAGATGGTGTGAATATCTGGGGTCCAGCACTGACCCCTGTGGTACCACACTGGTCACTGGCTTCCACACAAAAAATGCCTGATTATTCTGACTCTCCTATCTGCCAGCCAGTTCTGTATTCCCATGAATACCCAGTCCCATGTGCTTTAATTGTACATGCTAATTTCTTCTGTGGAACCTTTTCAATGCCTTCTCAAAGCCCAAGTAATCCACATCCACTGCCTCCTTATCAACTCTAAATGCTGCATTCTTGAAACATTCCAGCAGATTTGTCCAGTGTGATTTCCCTTTTGTAAATCCATGCTGACTGACTCTGTTCAATGCTGTCACTGTTTTCCAGTGTTAGGCTGACCAGTCCATAATTCCATGTTTTTTCCATACCTCCTTTTTTCAAATTGTGAGGTTACCTTAGCTACCCTCCAATCCATAGATATTGTTCCAGAGTCTATAGAATCTTGAAAGATGACCATCAATTTCCTCTATTTAGATTGAAGCCCCTAGTTTCAGAATGCATCCGCTATCTCTCACGCCAAATTGTTAAGGGCTGAAGATTACTAGGTTCTGGGATGTGTTGTCTTTTAATCCCATCAAAACATCATTTCCCTACTAATACTGATTTCCTTCAGTTCCTGCCTCTGATGTGTTACCCAGCATTTTAGGGATATTATTTGTGTCATCCTCTGTGATGACAGAACCAAAATATGTAGTTAGTTTGTTCTCCATCTCTTCGTTCCACATTATAACTGTTTCTGATTGCAAGGGATTGGGTTTCATTAATCTTTTTTTCTCTTCATATACCTTTAGGAACTTTTACAATTGGTTTGTATCTACCCCGCAAGCTTACTCTTACACTTTATTTTTACCCTCTTAATCAATCACTTAGTGCTTTTTTGCTGAAATCTGAACTGCTCCCAGTCTTCAGATCTGCTGCTCTTTTTAGCCAATTTGTACCCCTGTTACTTGGATCCAGTACTATCCCCAACGTCCCTGGTTAGCCATGGCAGGGCCACCTTTCCTGTTTTATTTTGTGTCTGACAGGAATGAACAACAGTTGTAGTTCCTCCAAGTGCTCATTTAATGTTTGTTATTCCTTTCAAGTTATGTTCCCCAATTTATTGTAGCCTGCTCACGCCTTGTAATTTCCTTAATTTAGATTTTGACCCCTAGTCTCAGAATCAACTCTGTCACACTCCACCTTAACAAGGAATTCTATCACTTGAGGTCTTCATTCTCCCACAAGGGACCTCACACAGCTAGATTGCCAATTATTCCCCTCACATTACACAATTAACATTTTGAAACCCCAAGTGTCTCTGTTTTACAGCACTACTTTAATTGTGTAAGTCCTGCCCGTTTAGCATTAGAATCCCTACAGTATGGAAACAAGCCATTCGGCCCAACAAGTCCACACTAACTCTCTGAAAAGCATTGCACCCAGACTCTCACCCCTCCTCTATCCCAGTAACTCCGCATTTCCAACCTAACCTATACATACCGGGACACTATGAGCAATTTGCATGGCCGATCCACATAACCTATGCATCTTTGGACTGTGGGAGGAAACTGGACCACCTAGAAGAAACCCACCTAGACATGGGGAGAATGTCGAAACTACACAGACGGTCGCCCGAGGCTGGAATTGAACCCACATTCCTGGCGCTGTGAGGCAGCAGTGCAAACCATTGAGCCACCGTGCCACTCCACAGTGCAATATCTCACATTTATCCATATTAAACTCCGTCTGCCACTCCTCAGCCCACAAACACAATTGATTAAGATCTCTTTGTAATCTCAGATAACCTTCTTCACTGTCCTCTCCACCAATTTTGGTGTCATCTACAAACTTACTAGCCATGCCTTCTATCTTCTTATTTGAAAGCATTTATATAAATGACAAGCACAATTGGACCCAGCACTGATCTCTGTGGAAAACTGCTGGTCATAGGTTTCCAGTCCGAATAACAACCCTCTACCACCACACCATGTCTCCTATCGTTAAGTGAATTTTGTATCCAATTGGCAAACTCACCCTGAATCCCATGTGAGCTATCCTTACTAATTAGTCTACCATGCGGAATCTTGTCAAGGGCTTTTCTGAAGTCCAAGCAAACCATGTGTACTGCTCTGCCCACATTGATTATCTTGGTTACTTCATCAAAAAACTCAATCAGATTTGTGAGACATGATTTCCCTTGCACAAAACCATGCTGACTATCCCTAATCATTCCTTGCCTCTCCAGATGCTATCTTTCAGAATCACCTCCAACAACTTGCCCGCCACTGAAGTCAGACTCTCAGGTCTTTGTTTTAGAAGGGATGTACGGAGCAGCCTGAGAACTAAAGGCACATCATTATTTACTCTCCAGTCATCGAGCACCTCACTCATATTTATAGATAAAACAAAGGAGCCCCACAATTTCCTCCCTTACTTCCCACAATGTCCTGGGATACACCAGATCAGGCATTGGAGATTTATCCACCTCTATATTTTCTAAGACTTCCAGCACATCCTCTCCTGCCGTTTTCAAAACATTAATATTTATTTCTCTGAGTTGTTTAGCCTCCTTCAGTCCAACTTGTCCATGCTGACCAGGTTTCCTAAACTGAATTAGTCCCACTTGCTTGCATTTGATTCATATCCCTCTAAACCTTTCCTGTTCATGTACATGTTCAAATGTCTTTTACATGTTGTAAGTGTACCTGCATCTACCACTTCCTCTGGCAGTTCATTCCACATACAAATTACCCTCTGTTTGAAAAGTTTGCACCTTGGTTCCTTTTAAATCTTTCTCCTGTCACTTTAAAAAATATACCCTCTAGTTTTGGACTCCGCTATCCAAAGGAAAATACCTTTGCTGTTCACCTGATCTACACCCCTCGTGATTTTATAAACCTCTACAAAGTCACCCCTCAAACTCTGATGTCCCATTTGGAAAAATGTCCCAGCCTATCCAGTCTCTCCTCATAAGTGAAACTCTCCAGTCCTCATGAAATATAGACTGTAAGTGTAGCATGAAGCCACACAGAATAGAAGGTCAATCCAATTGTGAGAAACATCACCTAGTCTCCATTTCTTTGGCCCTTGGTCAAATAGTTTGGCAACAGGAACTGTCCAGCTTTATACATGGAGAGTGAACATTTGGGCTAGCTTTCTCCATGTCAAAACTGACACGAAATATTCATTTAATATCTCTCCCATTGCTGAGTTTCAACACAAAGACATCCTCCTTGAGCTTTAAGGTGCCCAATTCTCTCTCTACTTGCTCTCTTGCTCTATATGTACTTGTAGAATCTCTTTGGATTATCCTAAGCCTTAGCAGATCAGGTTATCTCATATCCCCTCTCTGCCTTCATGATCTCCCTCTTAAAGTCCCAACACACTTTGTACTGTTCAAGAAATTCATTTGAACCCAGTTGTCTCAATATAATGTTTGATTCATTTTCATTCTTGACTAGAGTCTCAATGTCTTTATTCATCCATTGTTTTCTAATCATACCTGCCTTACATTTCACACTAACAGGAACATTATGGAATATAATGGATCTGAACTCTTGTTGTCACACTTTTGAAAGCCTCCCACTTATCAGACGTCAGTCTACCTATGAACAGCGTACTCCAACCAACTTTTGAAAGTTCTTGTCTCATACCATTAAAATTTGCCTTAGTTGAATTAAAAACTAACTTTTATGGAAGGCTTATCCTTTTCCATAATTGTTTTAAGACTGACAAAATTATGATTACTAGACCCAAAGTGTTCCTCTCTATCACTTAAGTCACTTGCCCTACCTTATTACCCAAGAGAAGGTCAAGTTTTGCTCCTTCTCTCAAAGGAACATTTACGTAGAGACGTACACCACGGAAACGGACTCTTTGGTCCAACCAGTCCATGCCGAACATAATTTCAAGCTAAATTAGTCCCACCTGCCTGGTCCTGGCCCATACCCCTCCAAACGATTCCTATTCATGTACTTATCCAACTGTCTTTTAAATGTTATAATTTTGCCCACATCTACTGCTTCCTCAGGAAGTTCATTACAAACACGAACCACTCTCTGTGTAAACAAATTAGCTGTCATGTCTTTTTTAAATCTTCCTCCTCTCACCTTTGAAAATATGCCCCCCAGTCTTGAAATCTCTCACCTGAGGGAAATGGCACCTGCCATTCACCTTATCTATACACTGCATGATTTTATAAATAACTATAAGGACACCCCCGCCAATTCCTGCACGCCAGTGGAAAAAGTCTCAACCTATCCAGCCTCTCCTTATAACTCAAAACCTCCATTCCTGGCAACATCCTGGTAAATCTGTTCTGAACCCTCTCCAGCTTAATGATATCCTTCGTATAACAGACAACCAGAAGTGGACACATCATTCCAGAAGAGGCCTCACTGACCATGCTTCACCATCCAATAAATTTATCACTGAGCTCACTTTCATGAAAAATCTGTTCCTCAGCTTTAAATACTTTCAGTACTCCCGCCTGCACTGCTCTCTCACCAAATACACGCAACCTTTTGAGAGAAGAAATTCCTCTTTGTCACTGTCTTAAACCAAAGACTCTATTCTTAAACAGATTTTCCCTGTTCTAGAATCTGCCACAAGAGAAAACGTCCTCTCAGCACCTATCCTGCCAGGTACCATCAGAATTTTATACGTTTTTATGAGATCACCATTCATTTTTCTAAACTCCAATGGATACAAACCCAAATCATTCCTCATATAATAATCCTTTCATCCCGGGAACTGGACTTCGGAACCTTCTTTTGAATGGTATAGCTTTGCTTAAAGAAGGAGGTTAGAACTGTTGTTCGGACTATGACAGGAGGAATGTGATGGTAATCAATTACAGTACAGCCCCATGACACCACCAGTGACACATTCTGTGGAGTTGCATTGATTTGTTCACCACAACAGCCAATTAATTCCCAATCGTACTACTATGCAGAATAAAAGGAGACTTTCACCACTCTTCTTTCAAAGAAAATTTCAGAATAATGCATTTATTATGAAACAAAACTGATTCTTAAAACTAGTGGCAATCTGTGGGTAACATCTGAGATATAGTTTGGAATAAGAAGTACATTCCCTTAAAGACAAACACAATACAAAGGACACTGCAGAGATTACTTTATTTTTAGAAAGGCACAAGGTTCTGAAAAGAAAGGATATAATTTCATGAATCTTCATAATCCATTTCTTGTTGATGAAATTGAATTGCTGACAGGCGTAGGCTGGAAGATCTTCAGTTCGGATTGAAATTAAGCTGGATCTAGTGTTTGGGAAGTGGTACCCATTGAGCTTCTCAAGTCGTCATAAATACTGATATTTGGAAACTTTATCAGATTCCTAATAACTTTTACTGAGAGACCAAGTGAGACAGACTTGCAGCTTCTGAGGTTTCCTCCCTTACTAACCACCTAGATCAGTGAAAACACACATCAAGACGAGAAAAGGTCATTAGGAAACCCATCAGTACTCATAATTCCCGTAGTCTTTTAAAAAACATTTTTTTCCATGAATTTATTTCCATAAATCCATCTCCCAAACAGTTTTACTTTTTTTTCTCCTACGTTATTTGACTTTCTGTATTTATCAGGTAAGCCATAGCAGACATTACATCTGAACGCATTTTCCAAATAAATAACTATAAACTCTTTACATTCCAGAAAACGTCCAAGCAGTTCAATACCTTCCTGTTTTTCACATAGATATGAATTTTATGCCCAACACTGCCCACAGTACTCAAAGGCATTCCCACCAACACCTTGCACAATCATAATGAGATTTCCGTATCAGGGCTAACAGTCCACTTGCTCTTCCTGATTACTTGCTATACCTGCATACGACTGTACATGATCCAAGGACATGCAGGTCCTCCTGCAAAGGACTACTCTGCATTTTTATATTTCCTTCCAGGGTGGACATCCCCCAGTTAGGCTCAATCTGTCATTTCGTTTTCCCCAATACCTTTCTTGCATTAGGTTCAGTCTAACCTCCGCACATCTTGCTTAGCAAGTTTTGTTACAGTACATTTGACTCCTTCATCCAAGTCAGTGGTATAGATTGCAAATGATTGAAGTCCATGAGTTAAAGTTTGCGAACATGAACAGTAATCATTTATCGCAACTATCAGGCTGCTGTTAGTGAGTGAACTGTCTGCCATACTAACCACAAGCACTGTAAGCTCTTACTTTGTACAAAAACCTGGCATCTTATTGAATGCTGCTTGGAAATCCAAATACACAACATCTAGTCTTCTTTCTCCGCTCTCTGTCTCACAAGCTCTAAGAGTTCAATGCTGCTCATTGTTGTTGGAGGTGAGGATAGAGGAGACAGGGGAGAGGATAAGTCCTTCACAAGGAAGTAACTTGTGTGAGAGATTTTATTGTCTGGATCCTTGTACACAAATCACAGAAAGCTAATGTGATGGTGTTACCATATGTTAGGAGGACAATTGATGAGTTATGATTTATTACCAGGGCATGAGAGTCAGGAAGGGACAAAGCCTTGCTGAGATTGTACAGGGGCATGGTCACCATGAACCAACTCAAAAGGGCTAACAGGTGAATGTAGCAATTTACAGATATTCCGGGAGAGGAGAGAGAAAAACAGACAGACAAACAGGCCAAGGGAGAGATAGTGGCAGAAGGATATTCAGATTTCCAACATGCATCAGTTCATGTCAGTCTTCAATTTAAAAAATTGAACATTTTCTTGGTGAAAATAGTTTGAAAGGTATATCGTGAAGAGGATATAAAGAGTATTCGAATTGAGTGATGTAGAGATGGTCAGTGAGTGGGTAAAACATTGTTCAATGCGGTATAAAGTGGAGGGTCTGTTGTTTGTCAGGAAGAATCAATAAAGAACTTTTAATTTAAATGGGGAGATGTTGCAGGACTCTGAGATACAGAGAGACCTCGGTGTCCAGTTAAATAAATCACATTGAGTTAGTCTGCAGTGTCAGCAAGTGATTAAGAAGGTAAAAGGTTTTTTTTTTCATTTGTTCACGGGATGAAAGCATCACTGGCTGGACCAGCATTTATCCCCCATTCCTATCAGCCCTAGAGAAGGTGGCAGTGAGCTACTGCTCTCCAAGAAACTGAGTTTTTTTTTTGGACAAACAGAATGGAACAGAAATTAAACTACAGTTTTCTCTTTTCCTGCTCCCAGTTCAACATTCATTCAACATCCTACTATCTCTCAACATTTAATCATTCAGTTTCCACTGAGCTGGAGATGTAATCTCATTGATGGTCTCAGTGCTTTTATAAAGAACATAAAGCAACAGGGAATGAGTTACTCTCTGAAATGTAACCAAGTGATTTGGGTATTTTATATACAGAGAAACAGGTAGCAGGGAGTCAGTTGCAACATGGAATTTAATCTAGGGGTTTGGATGGTTTATGTCCAGAGTCACAGAATCCTTGGAGTGAGTTACAGACTAGAATCTTGTCGAGGGGGTTTGGGCTGGTTTACATTCAGAACAAAAAATACCCAGGAGTGAGACACAAACTTTAATCTCAATAATGGTTTCATGATGGTTTATGTACAGAGTCACAGATGCATGGGAGTGATTTACAGATTGGAATCTTATGGAGGTGTTCAGGGTGGTTTTTAATGTAGAATGACAGATACACTGGAGAGAGTTAGACACTGGAATCTAATCAAAGGGTTCAGGATGATTTAAAAATTGTGTGCAAACTTGAGAGGCAGAAAATTTGGAGGGGGGTTTAATTCGAATGGGGCAGGGAAAATATTTAGCGGAGAGCAAAAATTTGGAGAGGGATGAGTACCAAATCTGAAGGGGAACAGTGTTAGGTGAGGTGCAGAATTTGGGGGCATGATAATAGAGGGAACTTGAGGGCTTGCAAAATATTTAGGGGTTGCTAATTAAGGGGATCAAAAATTCGGGCCTGCATAACTGAGGAACATGCAACATTGGGGAGGTGCATAATTTGAATGGGCATAAAACTGGGGGGAGTTTGTAGAGGTCTGCCTAATTCTGTGCGGGGCGCTGTCAATGTGGGAGTACAATATCATGGGTCCAATACTTGGAATGCAAATTTTGGGCAGGGGCACAAAACTTGGGCCTGCAATATTTGGGGTAGGGTGCAAATTTTTGGGTAGCACAACAAAATAGTGGGTTTTGTGTAATTAGAGTTGGATGAAGACATGATCGGGTGCCAGATGAGGCAGAGCATAACTTTTGGGGCAAAATTGTGGGGGCTGCAAGCAGGAACAATATCAGGTGTATAAAACTGGAGGGTTGGCACAATATTAGTGGGCACAAAACTGGAGTTAAAATTGGGGTTGCAAAATATCAGGGTGGGGCACAAAGCATGAAGTGGGCACAATATTTGGATGGGGCAAAAGTTTGGGAGGTGCGCATCAATTTTGGGGGGTGCAGTATCTGTGTGGGGACACAGTTTTGGGGTGGCATAATGGGGTGACCATTTTTGGAGGTGATGGAAAACATGGGGGTGTGGGTACAGCAAGATTTGTGAGTTTTCAAAACAAGTGTTAGGAGTATGCAGAAATTTTGGGATACAATACTGTGAGACTATCAAATTCAGTGGTAACACAAAACCTGGGAGGAGGACTGCATCATTTCAGTGATGCATAATAGTGAATGGGCTGCAAAACAATGCCGAGGTATATGCAGCAAGGCAGGGGAATGCAATAAGGTGGGGGAAAATTTCCCCCTCGCACCTTGAACCTGTGTCCCCTAGTAATTGATCCATTTTACAAGTGAACGATGATTACACAGACCTATTGTACCAATTAGCACAAGTTTACTGTACAAATGAGGTTCAGTTTATTAAGCAGATCAACCTGACACTATTCCAAGGGACAATATGTGTCTGTGTGTATCTCTATATGGATTTCTTTTGTGAATGTCTGTGTTTTTCAGTGTCACTCTCTGTATGTGTGTGTGTGTCTATGAATGTGGTATTGTACCTTTGTGTGTACAGCTCTGCCTGCAATGGGACAACTTTCAATGAATGAATGAATTCAAATGTGATGAATCAAAGTCACAGAGTCTCTCTCTCTCTCTCTCTTTCTTGCAGTCTGACCCTCTGGTGTTTATAGTGATACAATGCCACCCTCTGTTGGCCTCCCCATGTCATATTGCAAGCAACATATATTCCCCGATTTCACTCCTTTGCCTTCCTGGTCCTCCGGGGGATGGATCAATCAAAGTTTTATTAAAAACAACAACAACAGATGCCTGCCCTGCAATCACTGGTGAAATCGCTGATGTCTCAGCAGGTGGAATGACTGAGTAAATCCTTTCCCACAGAGGGAGCAGGTAACAACTTCTCACTATTGTGTATTCGTTGGTGTCTCAGAAGGTTGTTTGAATGGACGAATCGTTTCTCACACCTCGTGCAAGGGAGTGGCCTCTCCCCCGTGTGAACGTGCTGGTGTGTCAGCACTTCACGCCTGCTTTTAAAGCTGTTCTCACAATGTGGACATTTGAAGGGTCTCTCATCAGTGTGAACCATTTGGTGTGCCCGAAGGTTGTTTAACAGAGAGAATGCCTTGCTGCACTCAGCAGGGGTTGGCCTCTCCCCAGTGTCGACTCGCTGGTGTCTCCGCAGGTCGGATGAATCACCTAATCCCATCTCACACTCTGAACAGATGAATGGCCTCTCCCCAGTGTGACTGCGTCAATGAGTTTCCAGCAGGGATGGGCATCTGAACCCCATCCCACAGTCCACACATTTCCATGATTTCTCTGTGGTGCAGGTGTCCTCATGTCTCTCCATATTTAATGATCAGCTGATTCCTTGCCCATGCACAGGACAGGGATACAGTTTCTCCCCGATGTGAATGGTTTTGACGTTATTCAGGCTATGTAACTGGTTCAACACCTGTCCACAGTCAGTTCACTGGATCACTTAACTTGGGTGGATGTGTTCTGGTGCATTGCCAGTCACACTGATGTTTGAAATCTTTTCCCACAGCCAAATGTTGAAAATCCAATGGTTTCCAAGTCCTGATGAACTGACTCACTTTCAGATCTTGATGGGATATTTATTTGGTGATGTCATCACTCAACATAACGTCCCAACTTCTATATCCAAAGGTCTGAGCAATGAAGGCATGTGTACAAACGCCTTCTTAACCAGCTTGTCTACATGTGACGCAAACCTCAAAGAATTACATGCCTGAACCCCGAGGTCTCTCTGTTCTACAACACTATCCAAGGCCCGACTTTTAATTGTATAAGTCCTGATCTTGTTTGTTTTACCAAAACGCAATACCTCGCATTTATCCAAATTAGACACCATCTGCCATTCCTCAGCCCATTGACCCAATAGATCAAGATCTGTTTGTGATCTCGGATAGCCATCTTCACTGTCCATTATACCACCTATTTTGGTGTTATCTGCAAATTTACTAACCATGCCTTCTATATTCACATCTAAATCATTTATATAAATGTCAAACAAAATGGACCCAGCACTGATTCCTGTGGAGCACCACTGATAACAGGCCTCCAGTCTGAAAAACAATCCTCTATCACCAGTCCCTGTCTCCTGTCATTAAGCCAATTTTATATCCAATTGACAAGCTCATCCTGAATCCCATACGATCTAAATTTACTAATTAGTTGACCATGTGGAACCTTGTCAAAGGCTTTACTGAAGTCAAAATAAACAACATCTACCACTCTGCCCTCGACAATCTTCTTTGTTACATCCTCAAAAAACTCAATCGTGTTTGTGAGACAAGATCTCCTCCCGCATAAAACCATGCTGACTATCCCTAATCATTCCTTGCCTCTCCAAATGGGTTTAAATCCTATCTTTCACAATTACCTGCAACTACTTACACACCACCAAAGTTAGATTCATGGGTCTATAGTTCCCAGGCTTCTCCTTACGTCTCTTAAACAAAGGCACAACATTAGCCACTCTCCAGTCATCTGGTACCTCACCTGTAGTTATAGATGATATGAATATTTCCGCAAGAGGCCCCACATTTTCTCTTTAACTTCTCTAACATGATGGGATGCACTAGAGCAGGTCCTGGAGATCTAGAGTCGTAGAGTAATTAAGCATGGAATAAGGCCCTTTGGCCCAAACTGGTCCATGGTGCCCACTCAGCAATTTCCAATTGCCCACATTTGGTCCATGTCCCTCAAAACCTTTCCCATCCATGTACCCATCCAAATTTTTTTTAAATGTTGCTGCTGTACCTGTCTCAATCACTTTCTCTAGCAGCCCATTCCACATGTGTACCACTGTCTGCATGAAGAATTTGCCCCTCAGGTCCTTCTTAAATCTGTCCCCTCTCACCTTAAAACTATGCCATCTAGTTTTCAATTCCCCATCTCTGGGGAAAAAAAAACTATATGCATTCATCCTATCTATGCCCCTCATGATTTTATACACCTCAGTAAGGTCACCCCTCATTCTACTACATTCCAAGAAAAGTCCTATCCCAGCCAATCTCTCTGTACAACTCGTGCCTACTCGTCCTAGCAACATCCTCGTAAATCTTTTTAGCACACTTTCCAGCTTAATTATGTCTTTTGTATAACAGGGTGACCAAAACTGTACACAGTACTCCAAATATGTCCTCACCAATGACTTGTACACCTGTAAATGTCCTATACTCAATGACTTGAACAATGAAGGCCAGCATGCTAAATGCATTCTTTACCACTGTGTCTACCTGTGGTGCCGGTTTCAGCAAGCTCTATAGTTGCAATCTGAGGATCCTCTGTTCCACAACACACCTCAGGTCCTTAGCATTAATTGTATAAGTCCTACCTTGGTTCGACTTTCCAATGTGCAACACCTCACACTTGATTGTATTGATTTGCATTTGCCAATACTCAGCCCACTTCCCCATGTGATCAAGATCCCTCTGTAATTTTTGATAACCTTCCTATCAACAATACCTCCTAATTTTGTATCATCCGCAAGTTTACTAATCATGCCTTGTACATTCACATCCAGATCATTTATGTAAATAACAAAGGTCCCTGTGGCATACCCCAAGTCACAGGCCTCCAGTCTGAGAAAGAACCTCCAACCATTCCTTCTGCTTCCTACTATCGAGTCAATTTTGAATCCAATTAGCTAGCTCTCTTGGGATCCCATACAACCTAACCTTCATGACTAGTTTGCCGTGCAGGACCTTGTCAAAAGCCTTACTAAAGTCTATATAGACAACATCCACTGCCCTACCCTCATCTATCCTCTGGGTTACCTTGTAGAAAAACTCTGGAAGACTTGTCAGACATGATTTCCTGCACACAAATCCATGCTGACTATCCCTAATCAGACCTTGACTATCCAGATGTTGGTTGATCCTGTCCCTCGGTATCCTCTCCAATAACTTGCCTACCGCTGATGTCAGGCTCAGTGGCCTGTAATTCCCTAGCTTGTCTTTGCTGCCTTTCTTAAACAATGGAACAACTTTAGCCACCCTCCAGCCTTCCGGAACTTCACCAGTGGCTAAAGATAAAGCAAAAATCTCTGCCTAGGCCTCTGCAATTTCCTCCCCAGCCTGCCACGATGTCCGAGGATGGACTTGATCAGGCCCAGAGGATTTATCCACCCTATTGCGCTTTAAGGCTGCAAAAACGTCCTTTCTGGTAATATGTGTGCGAGCCGAACCACCTCCACCTGTTTCCCATATTTCCTTCACATCCATGATACTCTCCTCAGTAAAAGATGAGAAGAAATATTCATTAAAAATCTCCTCCATCCCCTGTGCAGCCACAAGATATCCATTTTTATATTTTTGAAGATGTCCATGTGAACTGTTTTCAAAATGTAGTATTTCTTTCTCTGAATTCTCTAGCCTCTTTCTCTTCCGTAAAAACTGATGCAAAATATTCTCCTATCTCCTGAGGTCCAACACAAAGATGACCTCTTTTATCTTTACGGGGCCCTGCTCACGCTCTTGTTGCTCTCTTGCTCCTAATGCACTTGTAGAATCTCTTTGCATTATCCTTAACTTTATCTATTGAGGCAATTTCATATCCCTTATTTTCCTTCATCATCTCAGGCTTAAGAATGAGCTCAACACTGTTTATACTGTTCAAGAGATTCATTTAAACTCAGTTGTTTATATCTAATATATGATTATTTAGGTTTTAGCCAGGAATAAAAAATATCTTTTTCATCCATTGCTCTCTATTCCTATCAGCCTTACCTTTCACTCTAACAGGAACATAATGACTCTGAACTCTCTTTATCACACTTTTGAAAGCCTCCCAATTATCAGACATCCCTTTGCCTGCAGTCTACTCTAATCAACTTTTGAAAGTTCTTGTCTCATACGATTACAATTTGCCTTACTCCAATTAAAAACTAATTTTTGTGGAAGGCATATCCTTTTCCATAACTCTTTTCAAGCCGATAGAGTTGTTATCACGAGGCGCAAAGTGTTCCTCTACTGTCAATTCAGTCCCTTGCTGTGCCTTATTAACCAAGAGAAGCTCAAGTTTTATCTCTTTCTTTAGTAGAAACATTAACTTATTGATAAAGAAAATTTTCTTGAACACATTTAACAATTACTCACCATCTAATCCTTTAACATTAAAGCAGTCCCAGTCAATGTTTGGCAAATTAAAATCACTGACTATCACAACCTTATGATTCTTACATATATCTGAGATCTCTCTACATATTTGTTCCTTAATTTCCCTCTGACTGTTGGGGGCCGATAGTACAATCCCATCAGATGATCATTTCTTTCTTATTTCTAATTTCAAATCATATGTTTTAACTGGATGATTATTCAGAAATACCTCTTCTAGTTACAGCAGTAGTGTTTTCCTTAATAAAAAATGCCACTCCCTCTCGTCTTTTGCCTCCCTTTTTATGCTTCCCATAGCTTCTGAAATCCGGAACATTAGTATGGGGCAAAAAATCTTACAGTGGTGTATAATGTAGGAAAATGTGAAATCATTCACTTTAGCAGGAAGAATAAATAACAGCACAATATTCCTTAAATGGTGAATGACTGCAGAATGCTGAGGTGCAGAGGGATTTAGGATTTATAAAGTATGAGTTACAAAGTTAGTATGCTGATATATCATATAATCATAGGGTTATACAGCTTGGAAACAGACCCATCAGTCCAACTAGTCCATGCCAACAATGTTCCCAACCAAACTGGTCCCATCTTCCTGAGTTTGGCCCATAGCTCTTCAAACCTTTCGAATTCATGTACTTATCCAAATGCCTTTTAAAGATTGTAACTAAACCTGCATCCACCACTTCCTCCAGCAGTTCATTCCACACATTGAGCACTCTGTATGTTTAAAAAAAAGTTGTCCCTCATGTCTATTTTAAATCTTTCTCCTTTCACCTTAAAAATATGTCCCCTAGTTTTGAACTCACCCACCTGAGTAAAAAGACCTTTGCTATTCACCTTATCTGTGCCTCTTATAATTTTATAAACCTCTGTATAATCCAGAAGAGGACTCACCAACATCCTTTACAACCTCAACATGACGTCCTAACTCCTGTACTCAAAGGCCTGAGCATGAAGACAAGTGTTCTAAATGATTTCTTAATCACCCTGTCTACCTGTGAGGCAAATTTGAAAGAATGATGTACCTGAAACGAAGTTTCTCTGTTCCACAACACTATGTGAGGCCCTACCATTAATTACATTTGTCCTGCCATTATGAAGTGTTGCATTTTGGTAAAAGAAACATGTATCCAAATAAAATTCATTCTACTTCTCCTCAGCCCATTGACCCAATTGATCAAGATCTCACTGTAATCCAGAAAGCCAATAGGCTGTATCCTTTCTATTGACAGGAATTAAACATCAATGTAAGTATGTTCTGTTTCATTTGAAAAGGAAAGGGGTCAGACCAAATCTCGAATTCCATGTGCATGTTTTGTTCTTCTGTACATTTATTCAATGTGGTTCAGAGGAGGTTTACTAGATTGAAACCTGGAATAAGTAGGTTGCCTAAGGAGGATAGGTTGGTCAGGCTAAAAGAATAAAGGCTTAGGCTCGAACTGCTGATTAAAACAGGAAAGTAATATGATGTGAGCCAGGATATAGGGTGTGGTGAAGTAGAATCTGTATGGGTTCAGCTTCGAAATACCAATGGACAAAAAATGATATTAGTGTTGTATATAGACCCCCAGCTGCACTAATATTTGGGGAAGACATTAGAATAGAATTTAGAGATACAAGGAGTAAAGTTATGGCTGACTTCAACCTACATATAACTTGAGCAAATCACATCAGTAGCAGTATGATAAAGGAGGAATTCTTAGTGTGTATCGGGTACAATTTTATGAATCAATACATTGAAGAAGTATTGGGTAATGGAGAAAGGAATAATTGACAATCAAGTTGAGCGTGGGCCCTTAAGGAAGAGTGACCACAATAGGATAGAATTCTTCATTAAAATGGAAAGTTGAAATGTTAAAGGGTTAATATCTGTTCTGCTGACATATAAGAAATTAGGTGCTTCATGGGCGCCCCTGTCTCGCAGACAAAATGGGTTAATCTAAGTATACTCTGCTGTCTGTAAATGTTGAACTAAGGCTAAAAAGATCTCGCAGACAAAAGGTGATAATCTAATTATACTCTGCTCTCTGTAAATGCTAAAAGGATAAGGAACTACCTCGTCTTACACATTGTTTTTGGGCAGCAAAGCTTTGTTTTACAGTTAGATAATTAAGTTACATGATTATGGGGGAGAAAAAAATTGTATCTTGTATGCATGTCTGACTGTGCTGTGAAAACCTATATAAAGGGAGGACGGTTCCCTTACAGAGAGCATCGCTTGACACGGCTCCGCAAGCCCTGCGAAGATTGTTAAGTGATCCTCCAAATCTTGTATTTGCTTAAATAAACTGTGACTGTTCACAGAAGTTGGCGTATTGCATTTGTATCAAGTGCGTAGGAATCTCCTAAAAGGGAACTCAACATTTGGTGGCAGCGGTGGGATTCCAACATATACGGAACTTCTAGATGGACTGAATAAGTGATCGCCTGTGTGACGGTGACGTGAGACGGATGGGCCCATAAGGTAAGATTTACCTTGATCTCTCTCATTTAACCTATCACTCAGTCGACCCCTCGTCCCCTAGAACTCTGTAGTGACAGAATCACCGAGATAACCTACGCACTTGTACGCTGAGTTCGTCTCAGGGAGGTTAGAGTCCCCCTGGAATTCGGGGGTTAGAGTCCTCCTAACTGTAAGTACTGGGAATTCGGGGGTTAGAGTCCTCCTAACTGTAAGTACCGGGAATTC
>NC_063338.1:1730876-1740848 GCF_021869965.1 Rhincodon typus | reverse complement strand
AGTCCTCCTAACTGTAAGTACCGGGAATTCGGGGGTTAGAGTCCTCCAATACCGGGGTTCAAGTCCCTGGAACGTAGTACCTAAGGTAAAAGATAACTACAGCGTCTGTCTCAACCACCCTGCCTTAGACCAGTTGTTAAGAAGGGAAATCCCCCACGCGAAGGTCAGGACCCTGAAGTGGGTGAGGAGACCAAGGACACTGGACTAGTATATAGAAATAAGTAAGAAGTAGAAGCATTAGAATGGGACAGACGTTGGATAAGTCGGGTGTCGGAACCCCTTTACATCAGTTATGTCGAGATGACCCCGAAAATGAAGAACGGTTCAGACGTCTGTCGGCATGCCTAAATAAGAAATTGGGAAATGAAGTTTGGCCAATAGGGGGAACCTGGGATGTAGATAAATGCATAAAAGCGGAAGAGGCAATTTGGAAATGTAATACGGGGACAAAATGGAAAACTTTAATATCCACGTGGAGAAAGACTGCTGAGGAAATAATAAATAAATCTAAACAGGCCAGCTGGGAGAATAATGCACGTCGGAGAGGGATTAGAGTATGTGATCATGAGGGAAACCCTAAGTCTTGAGAGGTGTTGAAGCGGCAGTGTGAGGATTATGATATGAGTAAAGCAGAACAGGAAAGATTGAGAAAGGAGAGGCAAAATAAGGAATCAGTGGTGAAGTGTCAAGCCGGTTCATCATGTGGGAATAAAATGGAGGTACCTCCTGACATGTCTGGTCTGCCAATATTGTTCCATAATCAAATGTGCGGCCCATGTAATGGACAATACGGATATGAGCAAAGGCAATGCCAGAGCTGATCGAGCTGCCGAAGACACTGCAACTGCACGCAATTCTATTGTGTCCTCTATGAACCGGCAGGCGTTAAATCGCTCACCTGCCTCAAACACAAGGGGCATACCAGACGTTGTCACTGTGCAGCGTTTACAGGGGGACGCCCCTGACTCAGAAAAGGAAATATGGAAGATGCATGGGTGTTCGCACTCTGCGTCAAGAGGTCTCTGGATCACTCCAGTTGGCCAAGTGTGTATACCTGATGCTTTGTTACCAATGCTTATTGACTGTCTTCAAACTGATACCCACCTTGGCAAGGAGGGAATGAGTAATATCATGTTACATACCTGGTGGCACCCCCGATTGGCTGAGGCAGCCCAGAAGCGTGTCAGGTCATGTCTGACATGTCAGCAAAATAATGCCGGCCAAGGAATGCGGTGCGTAACGGGGAAAACACCCTTGCCAGGTGGTCCATTAAAGTGTATTCAGCTTGATTTCATTGAATTGCCGCGTGTACATTGCTATAAGTATTGTCTTGTTACTGTTGATGTATTTAGCAGTTGGATTGAAGCCTTTCCAACCACTAATAATAAAGCCTCAACGGTGGTAAAATTACTACTGACAGAGATCATGCCGAGGTTTGGAGTGCCTCGACAGATTAGTTCAGACAATGGCCCCCACTTTGTAGGAAAAATCAACAAAGAACTATATGAGGTGTTACACATCCAACAACAATTGCACTGTGCCTACCACCCCCAGGCGGCAGGGATAGTGGAAAGAGCTAACGGAACTCTCAAAGCTAAATTGACTAAGCTAACATCCGAAACCGGCCTTAACTGGCTAAAGGTTTTGCCTTTAGCTCTGTATCATATGAGAATTACCCCACACTCGACCACTGGACTGTCGGCCGCAGAAATAATTTATGGCCGACCCAGTAGGACCCCTTGGGATGCCGACGCAGACCCACCTGCCCATGTAGACTTAAATATTATGGGAGAGGAAATGCAAAGATACTTTCAGCAGCTAACATCATCTCTAAATTTTCTCCATTCACAGATAAAGCACACCTTCGGACCACCATCACAAGAGACGGATCAGAGCTCAGACGACCAGAATGAACACCCCAGACTGCAAACGGGAGACCTCGTGCTGATCAAAGACTGGGATCGCCCCAAGCTCGGACCCAGGTGGAAAGGACCATTCCAAGTACTCCTTCAGACGCCAACGGCAGTCAAAGTCTGAGGACAGAGTCGCTGGATCCATCTGAGTGACTGTAAACGATGGGGTCCTCAGATGGCCTAAAGACTACACTCGCACTCTGCGGTTTCATGGCCGCCTTTGTGGTATTAGGCCTGGAGGACAACTTATTTTATAAGGCTCATATGCATTTGCATGGAAAGCGAACTGTGTGTTACCCGCTTGCCCGTCAATAGAGGCATTATTTGTAGCTATATCTGGGTGGACCCCCTCAACCTATACACCACAGATACTTCAGACGCCCCCTGTGTGGGTCAAAGCGGGAGGGTCAGAAGGGGGACATCAGGACGGTGCGTAGAGCTGATAAATTCAGATAGATCTCAGTCCCCTAGCTGCACAGGAACCCAGGGAAGAAATGGTAGGATTTGCTCTGATCCCATGAGCTATCCACTTTGCTTCTCAGGACGGGGATGGGGTTGCGCATACGCTTTGGTCCCCACGAATGCCTCTTGTGCCGAAAGACAATGTGCCCGCAGACATTGCCAGGTGAGCAATGGAATATTCACCTGCACCTGTGATGAGGAAAGGTGCTTAAATGTTACTGCAGGAAGACAGTTCATTTGTGGGCATTGTAACGGAACCCATGTCAGCTCTGCCTTTTGGTCATATCCTTTTTACGATTACCAACTGATCGGATCCAGAGAGAATTCCGGCCAGGAAAGAAACTAGAGATATAAACAGTTCACGAGTGCCAATAACAAAGCGGTCAAACGCTACCGGGCCAAAAGAGGGTTTGAATTCCTTCTCAACGGGACCTTTACTACGGCCACCCCGGCTCTCCCCGTCCTATTCGCTGTAGGGACGATAGGACCACTTACTGTCCCATGCCCACAGAAAGCACACACCCGCTGCAGAATAGTTACTCGAGCTATTAGTGAGGAATTTTGTGCGGATTGGAAGGACCCAGTAACTTTGGGATCTTCCCTTGGCTACGGGTTCCTGGGGGCGCTGTCCCTCGGAGGATCGGCGGGAGTAATAGCAGCGAAGAACCGGAATTACCTCATTTGTGGGTTAACTATTCTGGGAAACAGTACAGTGAGGGAACTGGAAGCGGTTAATCGGGAATTGGCAGAGTTAAGGCTCTACGCACAACAGACTAGATATGCAGTGGATTATCAATTGGCCCAACACGGGGGAGTTTGTACAATAGTAGGAGACAAATGCATCACCCACGTTACGGACGAATCATACAACGTAACCCACGCCATCCAGTCTATTAAGAAACAATTAGAAAATGTCAAACAAGGTCCTAAGAAAGGAAGTGACTGGCTAGGGTGGCTACTGGGAGGATCCTGGGGACCTATTTACTCCATGTGCTAGTAATTCTTGTTGTTATAATCATTGTATGTTGTGTGTTAATAACTTGCTTAAATACTGGCTGTAAGATTCTTATGAATAAGCTGGCGGCGCCTTTCTCAGCCCCCATTTAGTCGGTTATCATGGAATGATAAAAGGAAGGAATGAAATGTTAAAGGGTTAATATCTGTTCTGCTGACATATAAGAAATAAGGTGCTTCGTGGGCGCCCCTGTCTTGCAGACAAAATGGGGTAATCTAATTATACTCTGCTCTCTGTAAATGCTAAAAGGATAAGGAACTACCTCGTCTTACACATTGTTTTTGGGCAGCTAAGCTTTGTTTTACTGTTAGATGATTAAGTTACGTGATTATGGGGGAGAAAAAAAATGGTATCTTGTATGCATGTCTGACTGTGCTGTAAAAACCTATATAAAGGGAGGACGGTTCCCTTACAGAGAGCATCGCTTGACACGGCTCCGCTATCCCTGCGAAGATTGTTAAGTGATCCTCCAAAACTTGTATTTGCTTAAATAAACTGTGGCTGTTCACAGAAGTTGGCGTATTGCATTTGTATCAAGAATCTCCTAAAAGGGAACTCAACATTGTGATATTGTTTTTTCAGGAATTAGGGTACTGTAATTAAGTGATAGAAGTTATAATAGTATGAGGCATGAGCTAGTTGTGATAAATTGTGGATCAGTATTTAATTGGGTGATGGGAGATGGGTAATGGCAAACATTGAGAGGGTGTAGACAAGCCACGAAAGTTATTCATCCCAGTTTGGCATAAGAACAAAATGGGAAACATGTTCAAGCTGTGGCAGAGAAAGGGAAATGAACGGGTATTAAACTTAAGGCAACAGCAAACAAATTAGGTCAATAAAACAACAGACCTGAGGACTGGGAACAGTTTAGATTTCAGCAAAGAGAGACAGAGATTTAGCAAGAGGGAAAAAATAGAATATGAGACTATGCTTGCAAGGACTATACAAACCAATAACATTTTTTTTAATTCAGCCACAGGATGTGGGCATCGCGGACTTGGCTAGAATTTATTGCCATTCCGTGAATGCCCAGAGGGCTGTCAAGAGTCAACTGCATTGCTGTGGGGCTGGAGTCACACACAGGCCAAACTGGGTAAGCATACAGTTTCTTTCCCTAAAGGACAGTAGTGAGTCAGATGGATTTTTCCTGACATTCAGCAATGGTTTTGTGGTCATCACTAAACTCTTAATTGATTGTAAAAGATTAGTCAAGAAGAATGTAGAGTCTCTTTACAATCAAAAGTAAGGAATTTATAATGGGGTACAAAGTAATGGCAGACCAATTAAATATGTCTTAGATTTTCAAAAAGTAGGACACAAATGAAGTCCCAAAGTTAAGGAGATCACAGGGTCTAATGGGAAGGTGGAATTTAAAAAAATTAGTACTAATAGGAAAATGATATTTGGAAAACTAATGGGTAAACAGGCACATAAAACCCCAGAGATTGGTAACTTTCACTCCAGAGTACTTCAGGAAGTGGCCCTAGGAATAGCAGATGCGCTAGTGGTTATCTTCCAAAATTCTTTCTACTCTCAAAGAGTTCCTGTGGATTGAAGGGTAGCTAATGTAACCCTGGTATTTAAGAAGCGAATCAGAAAACAGAGAATTTGTATAACATTGATCATGGGAAAAAATGTTAGGGCCCACTATAAGAGATGGAATAACAGAGTACTTGGAAGATAGTGATGAGATCAGACAAGTCAGCAGACCCTTTTTTTGCACTGTAGATCTTGGAGTTTCCATGTTGGGTACGAATCCCCTTCAAGCCACTCCCTACCCTGATTTGGAAATATATCGCTATTCCTTCGGTGTCGTTGGGTCAAAATCCTGAATTCCCTCCCTAACAGCATTCTGGGTTTACCTACAGCTCATGGACTATGGGGGTTCAAGAAGGCACATCACTACCACACTCTCAATGGCAACTAAGGTCAGCCAGCAATTCCCACAGGAATTAAAAAAAAATTATCAAGGCCGAATGGGAATGTGGAATTGAACCCTAAATAGCTTTGACTTTTTTGAGGCTTGAGAGACAGAATGGACTACTTTGGGGTTCCTATTTCGTATGTCCTCTACTACTCCTGTCAAAATGCATTATCTCACCAGGAATGGTGTATTCCCTGGAATTTAGAAGAATGAGGGCTGGTTTGATTAAAATTTTCCAGATATTAATTGACGCTGGTTGGGGGAATAGAGAGGAACTAATCCACTGAGTGGGTGAAGTGGGAGCTGAAACACCCTCCTCACCCTCAGTAATCAGACAAGACTCGAGTTTCTTTGTTTTCCGGCTAATTTGAACATGCAATTGAGGAACAAGTGTAGGCCATTGGCCCTTCTGCAACTCAATAAGATCACAGCTGATCTGATTTCAACCTCAACTCTATGTAGCTGCATATCCCTGAACATCTTTCATCATCTTGGTCGCCAAGAATCTGTCTGCCTTTGCCTTTTAAAAAAAAGTTCAAAGATTCTGCATCCACTGCCTTTTGATGAAGGGAATTACAAATATTCTCAGCCCTCTGAGAGAAAGGAAATGTTCCTCATCATTTCAAATGGGCTAACCATTGCTTTTAAACAATGCCCCTCAGTTCTATATTCTCCCACAAGAGGGACCACCTGGTCAGGTACCCTCAAGATCTTTTATGTTTCAAGTTAGTCTTCTCTTTCTTTTCTGAACTCCAGAGGATACAGGTTTAACCTGTCTAGCCTTTCCTCTTAAAGCAATCCACTTTTTCCAGCTTTTTGTCCATTAAATCTTCTCCGAAATCCTTCCGATGTATTAACAACTTCGTTAAATATGGTGACCAGAAGTGAACACAGTACTCCAGATGCAAGTCTCACCAGTACAAAGGGGGACTGCATGTATCTGAAGTTGGTCCATGAATTTCCACTTGCTTACAGTAATGCTTTTTCAGCAAGCTTAGGTCATTTACGTTTATCCCAATTACAGACTGACACAGATTATGGTCAGACAGTCGTACAATTTGTATTGTTTAACAGACAGCATCGTTGTGGTATCATTCAAACCTCCCACTCTGACTCTGCAGAAATAATGACCGGCCATACAGCCAGTTTCTGCAGCCTGATTTGTCCTGTACTTTTCAACTTTTGACCTTTCAAGGACACTCATGATCCAGGTGGGTTTTTATGACAATCCAGCAGCTTTCATTTCACTTTTGACTGTTTTAAATTTATTTTCCAGGGAATTGGGAAGGGAGGATTTACAGACAGGCAGCTCAACTCAAACATTAGATCAAGAGCTGCTTGTAACACTCAATTCTCAAGAGCTTTGAACATGGAAGGAAAAAACATCGTTCACAGTGAAGAGAAAGCAGACGCGTGGTCTGTGTGGACAAGCCTTCAGTCAATCGTCTAGCCTGTCGAGACAGGGTGACAATAATGAAATCAAGCAGCACTTCACTTGCAATATCATGGTCATGGATCTCAGGGTGAGTTAAGCAAGGGCCACTCGGCTCCTGATCTCCTTACATTCTTGGTGCAAACATGGGCCAAACAGCTGAATTCCAAATGTGAGAGTGACTATCCTCTATCTTAAGGCTCTGTTTGACAAAGTATTATATCAAGGAATCACAGCAAAACGAGAGTCAAAGGAATCAGAAAATATTATTCTCCCCTTGATAGTGGGTTTTTGAAAAAACTGCTGCTTCAGACCGGAGTAGATCGAAACAAGGTGAATTTATTCAAACTTGTACCACATATCTGCGGAAGAGATCTCTAAGTCTCCCTCGGAGACACTCTACCACTTACGGCTCAAAACAGCATATTAAGACATTTTCACATCAGAATTGTATAAAATAGATTGTGTTAGTCATTTACAACAAAGATAGGATGCTGTTATGTTTCTTACAAAGTTCTGAGTCCTCTAATTTCAACAGTCCTTCCACTTCCACGTTATCTTCAGAGCTTTTCTGTCCCCACCATCGATTCACAGCACGCCAGCCTTCCCTTTATGAGTAATACTTACGGGACTATCTTAAGCTATACAGATGGTCCCTGAGCCCTAAGTAACTGCTGACAGTTCACTGTTATGGATATGCTGTTAAACTTCCTGAACCCACAGTAACTGTGTCCTTATATGGTTGTATTTGACTCTTAGCCCTATGCTATACTACTCGTTCAAGCTTATTGCCTACTTGTTCTGTGTTTTAATGCTCCATTCCTTTCCTTTTATATTTCCCTTCTACACACTCCTATCCTCCTAATCCTACTTCACCCTGGTTGGATAATACAGAGGAAGACGCTTGTGATTGTAGGAGGCCAACCATCTCAGCTGCAGGAGCTCCTCAGGATCGGGTTGTAGTCCCAGCCACCTTCAGCTGTTTCATCAATGACCTTCCCTGCGTTATAATGTCAGAAGTGGGAATATTTGCTGATGATTGCGCAATGATTAGCACCATTTGTGACTCCTCGGATACTGAAGCAGTAGATATCCAAATGCAGTATCCCTGGACAAAATTGAAGTTAGCCTGCTGTGTGACAAAGAACATTTGCACCAACAAGTATCAACAAATAATGACCAAATCTGAGAAATGACAATATAACCATAACCCATTGACATTCAATCGCTTTATCTTTACTGAATTCCCCACTATCATCATTTTCGGCGCTAACATTGATGAGAAACTGAACTGGACCTGCCATCTAAATACTGTGCCTACAAAAGAAGCTCAGAGGGAAGAGATCCTATGGTGATTATTTCAACTCATGACTCCCCAAAGCCTGTGCATCATCAGGAGTGTAACAGAACACTGCCCATTTGCTTGGATGGATGCAGCACCAACAACACTCAAGAAACCTGCCACCATCCAGGACGATGCAATCCACCTAACTGATGTCCCATTCAGTGCCTTCAGCATTTAATTCCTTCACCACTGAGGTACAGTGGCAGCAGAGTGCACCATCTACAAGATGTTACTCACCTGCACTCTTTTGACAGCACTTTCCAAGCCTGAAAACTACCACCTGTAGGGAGAAGAGCAGAGAATGCATCAGAACATTACCATCTGCAAGTTCCCCTCCAATGTGCATACCATCCTGACTTATACCAGTATCAGCAATGATCTCATTTAAGGTTTTTGGAGTAGATTTGTAGCTCGAGTTGTGGGTGTTGAGGTTGGTTGGCTTGCTGAGCTGGTTAGTTGTTCCGCAGACATTTTGTTACCATGCTGGGTAACAATGATCTAATTGAGTGATGCAGCAGACCTGATGAGCCAAAATGCCACTTTCTGCCCTTCATCTTTTATCATGATATATATTTTTTTTAAAAGTTGATTAATGCAGTGACCAGACTTGTAGTCAGTCCTCTAGCTGTTCTCTAAACTGGTGTTTGCTGAAGCTGTAGCATTATCTCCCTGACCTTATATTCCAGCCTGTGGTCAAGAACAGAAAGGATTCCAAAACACTGTTGACCACCTGATCTCCCCATCCAATCACCTTTGGGGACCTGTGAATGTCCACTTTGAGGTCTCTTTCTTCCTCTTCACCATTCAGTATCATTGTTCACTCTCCATGAATTCATTATCACTCACTTCTCTGGATTGAATTCCATTCACCATTTTTTTTTTCTTTCCATGTGATTGATATCTCCCTGTAGTCTATTGTTTTGTTCTTCAGGAACAACTACGTGACCAATTGTTGCACGTCATCTGCAAACTTCTAAATTCTGGCTCCTACACATGGTTTTTATCATTAATCTACATCAGAAAATAATGGAACTGCATTGAATTAAAACTGAAAGAACTGCATTTGCTGTAAATCAAAAACATATTTAAAACAACGCAAATTGCTGGTAAAGCTCAGCAGAACAGGCAGTATCTGTGGAAAGAAGTCAGAGATAATGTTTCAGGTTGAGTGACCGTCAGAACTCCACTGGAAACAGAAGTACGGACAGGATTCATTCCTGGGTGGGATTAACAGCAAGCATAACAGCAGAATCAAATCCCTGCTGCCACATGTGAATTTGCTGGTGTCAGTGGAGATTGGTTTTCTGAGAGATCTCCTCTCACAGATGGGACTGGTGAACAACCTCTCCCACAGTGTGACTGAGTAAGCGAGTTTCTACCTCTGGGTAATTTAATCCTTCCCTCAGTCCTCATATTTCCCTGGTTCCTCTGTGGTGTGGTTGTGTTTTTGTCTATCCAGGTTAGGCAATCAGGTGAATTCAAGTCCACGCAGACACAAGGCCCATTTCTCCCTGTTGTGAATGTGTTTTTATTCTTTCCTATTCTCCCATGGGATGTTGGTATCACAGGCCAGGACAGCATTTGTTGTTCATCCCCAATTCACCTTGAACTAATGTCAGAGGACAGTTAGGGGTCAATCACTTTGTTGTGGGTCTGGAGTCACTTGTATGCCAGACCAGGTAAGGACTTCTGTCCTGAAGAGACATGAATGAAAGGGATTTCAAGAAATTAAAGTCATGGTCTCTTCCTGAAATCAGGTTTACATTCCAGAGATAGTAGGAACTGCCGATGCTGGAGAATCTAATATAACAAGGTGTAGAGCTGGATGAACACAGCAGGCCAAGCAGCATTATAGGAGCAGGAAAGCTGAAGTTTGGG
>NC_063338.1:1712435-1730476 GCF_021869965.1 Rhincodon typus | reverse complement strand
CCCAAACTTCAGCTTTCCTGCTCCTATAATGCTGCTTGGCCTGCTGTGTTCATCCAGCTCTACACCTTGTTATATCAGGTTTACATTCCAGATGGTATTCGTTGAATTTAAACTCCAGCAGCTGCTGTGTCTCAGTCCCTGGGGATTACAAAAAGCTAGATCACTATAACACTGCCATGTTCCTGCTGCATTGCTCCATCATACAGAATAACTATCACTGTTCAGATCGTCCCACAGTGAGAGAGAACAGGGGAGGCCATTTGCATGATCATGCCAGTTCCTGGTGAGAAAGAGATTGAGTGAAACAGAAAAAGAATTGGCTAGTGCGTGTTTACAGCATTTACAGTGTGCGTCCATGTCGGAATAAACGTGGTTTACCGCAGATTGAAGTATTTACTTGGCACAAGAAGCTAATGGAGAAACGATGTGAGCAAAACTAGCTGCTACTAATGTAACAAATACCACTTCATTGACGTAAATAGCAGAGGATGGTTTTGATCTATCAATCTCTGGGTTATGGGTCCAGCATACTCCTGCTGCACCACTCTGTATGATCTGCTAACTAACCTACAAGTGAAATAAGTTTTAAATTCCTTCTTGCTTTTGAAGAGAAGCACACTTGTTGGCACCCACCCCAACTCGACTATACCATTCCAATGTGTCACACCACCCAGAATATGACAGACAGAAACACACACACACAAGCTAACAGCAAAATACCATTAACACATCCGATGTCAGACAAGGGGCCGAGCAGACCAGCAACTCACTCAGGTAGACAGACTCATGATTTTTCATGAACTTTCAGTAAAGGCTAATCCAACAGTTACATTCCTCTTTCTGAAGAGTGCTAAGAAGAGTCTCTGAACCGGAAACAGATGCTGTCAGACCTAATGAGTTTCTCCAACAATTTCTGTTACTGTCACATTCTTCATTGTTTGTCTGTGAACAGTAACATTCCCTGAATTGTGTACAATGATATTCAAATTTGTCTGAAGTCTATCATTTGTCATTCTGCCTTTATCATCCTGTTCTCGCCCTTCTAGCTTCAAAAATCACACCACACAACTTGTAGATTTTTTCACTTCCTCTCCCTATGGCGTCAAACACATGAAAATTCACCTGGTTTGATTTTGAAAAAAGTAATAGATATCAACTAAGAATCCTATTTTAAAAGACGCATGCAAAGATACAAAGAGTGAATTTAAGAGGCAGGGTGAGTCTTTCGGAGGATGGGGGAGCAATCACTAATTTGTTTGATAATTAGACATTTCCACAGGACAGATCATGATTCAACAAAAGAAGCTAGTCTTTTTAACGCATTTTGTTTTGACCAACATTGCTCTGTGATATTTCCCACAGCCTGATGTCCCAATAATCCCTGCTCCATGTCAATAAAAGCTGCTCCGGGTGAGGTTGGAGCTCGCAGGCTCGGCATTTCACGCGCCTCTAAACCATCATAGAAGGACCGCGCGCTCGCCGATTGCGTCACTGGAGCCACAGAGTAGCTCCGTGTGCTCATTGCCACCCATTTCTGGTTGTATCTTCGCGGCTGGGCCACTGAGCTTCTCTGGTTGTGGGCCTGGGAACTGGAGTTATATGGGTCGTCTGCAGCAGTGGTTAATTCCTTGTGTGAGGAAACTGGTGAAATAACCGATGTTAAATTAATTGCTGTTGAAAAATACGTTTCAGCAATATCTCACACTATCCCCTGAGTCTTTGATGTTTCGTAGAAATCTATAAATCTCAGTCTTCAACATACTCAATGAAGCAATCTCCACAGCCTCTGGGTGCATCGAAGCTAAAAATTCCAGCCCACTCTGAAACCCCACATTACAGTGCATTGCTTGGAAAGTATTCCTGTTGTTTGGCTGATGCTGTTCCTAACACATCCTTTGCCACTGGACTAATTGCTCTTTGTAAGCACACCGTTCTGTGTAGTGATTAGTACTCTGCATTGTGGCCACAGCAACATGGCTCAAATCTGAGTCAAGGCAATGGGTGTTCGCTGCATTTTTACTCCTTGTGACACGTGCTACAGAAATGTCGCAAATTATCAAACTATTTTTTTAACGTGAAAATCAAACCCACCTCTTAGAGATTTCTCTCCCTCTCACAATCACTAACCATTCTTTACGTCCCTCCTTCCACTTCACTGAGGCACTGCACAATCTAACAGTCATTTTCACATTGACATCGTTGAGTGTGTCATGTTGCGATCAGTGTTGCTGGGTGAATGTGCCCCAGTCTCACCATCGGGACCTTTAAACCACTCGATCCATTTAGATACCGCGGTTGTGAGATCATGTAGCAGCTATTACTGATATGGACCAGTGATTATTGGAGCATCAGACTCAGGAAGACGACACAAGGCAATATTGAGCAAAAGAGACTACACTGGGAAGACGACTGCAAAAGACGTTCTGCATCATTTGTGTCATTTGTTCATTCGGCTATAATTGGAGTATTGTGTTCAGGTCTGTATTCACACTATAGCAGGGATGTGATGGCACCTGAAATGGTGCAGAAGAGATTTATCAGGATATTTTTCTGGGCTGAAGATTTTCAGTTATGAAGAGAGATCGAACAGACTGGGGCTGTTTTCCTCAGAGCAGAGGAGATTTAGAGGAGACATGATTGAGATATACAAAATAAGGAGTGATATTGACAGGGGAGACTGAAAGAAATGTTTCTCCTTAATGGAGGGATCGATCACCAGGACGCCTTAGATTTAAGTTAAGAGGTAGGAAGGTTTGAGTAGATGTATGGAAAAACGTTTTCAGCCAGCGGGTGGTGGGAATCTGGAACCCACTGCCTGTAAGCGTCCTAGAGGCAGATATCCTGATAAGTTTAAGAAGCATTCAGATGCGAATATGCGATGCTAAGGCATAGAAGGCCATGAACCAAGCGATAGAAATAGAATTTGGATAGTTAAGCAGTTGTATTTGACAGCGCATGCGTAAGGAGCTTAAGAGTCGATAGTACTCACAAGGTCCTTGGCAGTATGGAGTGGTTAGTATCTCCGCCTGTCACACGGGAGACCAGGGTTCAATTCCCTGCCAGAGAGAATTCAAGCATTTTTTGGGGGCCTTTCGATGAAAGGGAAGCAACTTTGAATCCATCCTTGGTCGATGTCCGTGTGGAGTTTGCATGTTCTCGCCATGTCTGCGTTGGGGTGCTCCAGTTTCTTCCCACATTCAAAACATATGCGGGTGAGGTGAATTGGCCATGGGAAATTGCCCCGTCATGCCCAGGAATATGCAGTCCAGGTGGTCAGCCATGGTAAATGCGGGTTTACGGTGATTTCCAGGTTTCACTGGTTTATACTGGGCTCTGGGTGAGAATGGTCACAGTTTTACATCGGGGTCTGGGGGAGAATGGTCAATGTTTTATATCAGGCCCTGGGGAATAATTGTCACTCTTTTATATCGGGCTCTGGGGTATAATGTTCACTCTTTTATTTTGGGCTCTGGGAGACAGCGTTCTCTGTTTTATACTGGGGACTTGGGGAGAGTGGTCACTGTTTTATATCAGACTCTGGGGGAGAATGGTCACTATTATATCAGGCAATGGGGGAAAATGGTCACTGTTGTATATTGGGCTCTGGAAGAGAGTGATCACTGTTTTATATCGATACCCATTCTGCTGCTCCTTTACCTTCGCGGGTCTGATATGCACAGGAACAAATTAATTTCCCACCAAATAGCTGCAGCCCTTCAATCAAAACAAAAATAAATGGCAAGCTGAACAAATACTTTGAGATACGGTGAGCAACAAATGCTATGTGTCTTGAGAATGTATATTTGTAACGCCTCAATAAGGAAAACATGACCTGCACGACATATCTGCAAGTTAGTTTTTTGCATTGTAATATGACTCGGTCCGTTGTTCTTAGCCGAATAACTTTTTGGTGTAAGCGTAACATGATCAGCACCAGACTGCAGGGAAAATACACAAAACCGAGTGAGCTGTGTACATGATGATACCATGCAGCATACTTACAGTTACTAAGCTTTTATTGCAAAATAAGAAGCCTGAAAACAAATTCTCCGTCTGAAAAGATAAGCAGATTTAGGATCCAAGAATGGCAGTTCCCATTACAAAACTGCTCTAAAGTCAGCACAGGTACGAGCTGCCTTATCTCGATTCCTTTCACTTTCCTTGCCTTTCTCCTTAGCAGTGCATTTTCCAGGGAAGCTTTCCACGCTTTAACAAGAGCAAATGTCAGAGGTCACGCGATACCAGGTTATAGTCCAACAGGTTTCACCTGGTGAAGGAGCAGTGCTTGTAAAATTTGTGATTTCAAATAATTTGGTTGGACTATAACTGATGTCGTGTGACTTGACTACACCAGTCCAACACCGGCACCTCCACATCAAGAGCAAATGTCATATGTCTTCAAAGTGTATTGGAAACCTGTGTAGAAAACGAAGGAAAGTGACTCAGATTTTGTTAATTTCCACGGTGCTTATTTAGAAATGCACAAAAGGCAGTTTCTAAACATAATGTAAGAATCTGAAAGGCTATCCAAGTTGAAACTGATCTGCTGACTGTACATGATCGATATTTGTTCTAGATGTGAAGAAGTCTAGCGCCTGAGTCATTTATCTTTCTCTTTTTGCTGACTAAAGGAGAAGGCAGGTTTTTTTTTTCTCAGCAGAGCTGCATGTGCCTGGCTTTCCTCCACTTCCCTGTTTATTTTTCCACTGCCCCTGTGATGTAAAGACAAAAGCAATAGAATGTATTCCATAGCCTGACTGTCATTGCCTCAGTTTCAGTTACAGTATGATTTCACTCTGTCTTTCAGGGCACATGTTAATGTAAGTGACTCTATGACAGCACAAGTCAAGAGGTTAATTAGCATCTGTAAATCCATTCATTTCTGTTGTTGACCAAATGAGCCACAAATAAGCCAAGCACTTTGAAATGCGAACATGTTTCTCTGCTCAAAATGATGATTGGGGCCTTCTGGTTTATGATTCGTGCATTTTGATACATGGCAGGCAACAGCTGAAGTAGGCCTTTCTGAAACTACTGCGAGATTAAGCAGAAAGGGTAAACCAGGAATCAGCTGTCTACTGTAACACCAGCAAATCACGCTTCTGCTTGGCTCTGAAACAGTGCACTTTTGGCACATAAGGTTATTGCGATAAGTAGCACATGACAGAAATGAAACAAGGCTACGCCAGCTGTGCTCTTAGAAAAGGCGACAGTCTGTTCAGTACAATTCCAGTGACATTCAGAATCAGAGGAGAGAGGAATTGAGCAAAGTTTCGCATGGCAATTAATTCGAACTGATTTCCTTTTAGCCACAACAGCAAATATTGGCACGTAGTTTCAGTGCAAGATTGTTTGGACGTTTTTGCAATAAAATGGCGCACTTTGTTCTTTCTGTCAACAAGCACGGCACGGTGGCTCAGTGGCGAGCACTGCTGCCTCAAAGCGCAAGGAACCCGGGTTTGATTCCACCCTTGGGTGACTGTCTGTGTGGAGTTTGCACATTCTCCCCGTGTCTGCGTGGGTCTCCTCCGGGTGCTCCGGTTTCCTCCTACATCACAAAGATGTGCAGGTTAGGTGAATTGGCCAAGCTAAATTGCATGTGTAGATTAGGTGAGTTATAGGGGGATGAGTCTGGGTTGGATGCTCTGAGGTCTCGTGCAGACTTGTTGGGCCAAAGGGCCTGTTTCCACCCTATTGGTTTCTGTGATGAAGCAGGTGCGGCATGTTTTCGGGCCCAGGAATTTTCGCGTGTTAAGCAAACAGTGAGCTCCACCACTGATATTCTCACAGAATTCAACTTCTCAGCTGTTCGGCGCCGTACTATTGTTTTTCCTTCAAATAGATCGACTTTTTGCCCAGGATTCCTGGTAGGATGGAAAGAAAAGTAACTCACAGAAAATAGCTGACCTCCAGTTGCATTGATTCGGCAGGAAACGCAAGAGTCTGGCGCAATAGCTCAGCCCTCTCGGCTCATGACTGCAAGTTTGTCATTTCGGAAACCCCACACGGACGACTCCTTCCGTACTGTTGCCCAATCACCTTTCCCCGTGACACGGTCTCGAATTCTGACTGAGGGCTTCGGCTGCAGGAAGTTTCCTCCCAAATTGATGTATCCAGCAAGTCCCCAAATAGCCAGCTTTTCAACGTATAACAGAAGCAAAAATGACAAGCCGATCGCATTTTCAGTCAAGGCAAAGAATAAATGCATTCTATCCGTTAGACAGTCCGAAGAGTCAGAGTGATGAACTACTCACACAAGTGGTAGCGGCGGGATTCCTACCTGCACCTCCAAACGGATTGGAGCCTTAGTTCAACACGACTTACTAGAAGTTTTCAGCTAAAAATAAATTGAATAAATTAAACTTACCAATCAAAGCCTCGATTAGATAAGATTACCCTTTCGATCAGCATAGTAGGTGTGCCTCCACCACAGGATCGCAGCGGTCCGAGAAGGCGGCTCACCAGCCGTGACTGCCAGGCAGCCATCGTTAGAACTGAAAGAGTGCAACACTGAAGTTAAACTTTACCTGGCTCCATTTCATCAATGAAAAAAATGTGCAACATGTAAACATATTCCGCAAAGTAATCATGTGCTTCTGGTTTCCCGTCATTTCCCTTTCGTAGAATGAAAATACTTTGAAATTAATGATAGAAGCAATGGGGTAGAGGAAGGGAGGTAGTGGTCAGCTCTTACGCTTTTTTGTTAAAGCAAGGCATTCTACATTTGAATGAAGCTTTGGAGATGGATTGCAGTTTTTGTTTTATATCTTACTGATGGACTGAAAATTGTGAGCTCTCTGGCAAGATAAAGAAGAGGATCATACAAGAAATGGGTAAACGCATGCCTGAGCCCTGAAGCGCGTATTTAAGGAAACAGCGGAGAAAATATGTTTGGAGCTCAGACATGCAAAGCACAATGGTTTAGCTATGCAACGTCGAAGTTACACAGTCTGGGAACTGCAATTCTGCTCAAAATCAGAACCAGGACGCAAGATATTTTTAAAAACACACTGGCTCACTATAATTAACTTTAATGATCTTTCAGTACCCCACAACATCAAATATTGGCGATAACAAGGTGTAGAGTTGGATGAACACAGCAGGCCAGCTGTTTCCATCTCTGGCACCCCTCTCTCTCCTTCCTGGACCTCTCTGTTATCCGTCTCTGGCAACTCCAGGATCGGCAGTTCCTACTATCTCTGAATCAAATATTGGCGAGTAGTTTGAATGCAATATTGCTTGAGAAAAACAGCAGTATCATAATGAACACTGTTCATTTACTGACAAGTGGGGCGAACACATCTGCTGAAATAATGAGGCAGCAGTCCACTAATGAATCGAAGACCTCTTTACATGTGAGGCTAACGCAATAACGACAACACTCCTGAAACACAACAGGACCGCTGAGCCAGTGGAGCTTCCTTGCTGTCTCACGTCACTGACTGAGGTGCTCGAAACAGTGCACACTACCGTGAATGCAACTTAAAGTCAATTTACCTACGTAAGGCTCAGCATGACGAAGTACCAGCAACAATAACAACAGGGGAATTAGAAAGCACACCACCTTAGAAAGTGGAATGTAAACGCAGTGCCTTTAGACTGCTCGGCCACGCTACCACTCCAGATTTGGCTTAAATATGACTTTTCCAATTGGCTACTGCAACACAACAAAAGCAAACGCACAGGCAAAGGCTTGGAGGATCCCTATTCTGCTCGTCCATTTTCTTAGTGGCTACAATATCAATTTCCCACAAGATGTTGATAGCCTTCAATCCCCAAACAGGCAGCTCTGAACGTGTAACAGAAGCAAAATGACATACGAAACACATTCTAAGACAGACAACTATTCACACAATGAGCAGCGGTGCAATTCCAACCTACGCTTCTGAACATTGTTAGTCCACTGGCACTTTCCAGAAAGTGGTCAAGGAAGCAAAAAAGAGCAGCACAAGAATAACCCAAGAAAAATGAAGATTACCAATTACACACTCAGTTAGATCCCACTTCCCTTCCAATCAACAATGCAAGTGTGCCTGCACCGCAACAATTGCAATGGATCGAAAAAAGTGGCTTACCAGTCCCCCTCGCCAGGACAAAAATGAAGGAAGTGAGAGAAATATCACAAAATTTCACATTGCAGTTAATTGGAATTACCTTCCTTTTCACCACAGCAGCAAATAATGGAGAGTAGATTCAATGCAAGATTTTGTTACACAATAGCAGTAAAATGACAATCTCCATTGCATTTTCAGCTAAAAGGGTGAACAACGCAATTTGCATGGAGCATGAAGTGGCAGCGCAGCCTTCCTTGAGCCCAGTATCAAGCCAGGGGCCTTTCATGTGCGAGGCGAATGAGATGACAACTGCGCGATGGAAACGCGGCGCGAATTCTCTGCGCTGTCCAACATTGTATATTGGTTTGTAATGAAATTTCACGTATTGTTGCATTCAACTTAAACATAGTTCATCCCTACCAAGCTTCATCATAACGGCCAATGAACACAACAAGCATTGAAATTTGCAGACGTTCAAAGCTTTACCTCTCTGTTTCAAAGAGATTTGATGTTGTCCAGTGTTATTGACATTATTAAAAATAAAAGATATCATGTACAATTGCCCAGAAAATATTCACAGGGATGTTGCCAGGTTTGCAGGGTTTGAACTGTAGGGCGAGGCTGCACAGACTGGGGCAATTTTTCCTGGAGCATCGGAGGCCGAGATTCGATCTTATAGAAGTTTATAATATCATGAGGTGCATGGATAGGGTGAATAGACAAGGTCTTTTTCCAGAGTGGGCAAGTGCAAAACCAGAGAGCATGTATTTCAGGTGAGAGGGGAATAAATTATAAAAGGGACTTGAGGGGCATTTTTCCATGCCGAAAGTGGTGCGTGTATGGAATGAATCGCCAGACGAAGTGGTGGAGGGTCATAAAAATTACAAAATTTCCAAAGCGCCTGAATGCGTGTATGAATCAGAAGGGCTTAGAGGGATAAGTGCCAAGTGCTGGCAAATGGGGTTATATTACTTTAGGATATCTGGTCAGCATGGACGAAGTGAACTGAAGGCTTTGTTTCCGCGCTGTACATCTCTGCAACGCTACAGTTGCTGAACCCTGGTTTAATTGATGACTTGTAGGAGCACTGATGCTGGTATCTGTGGCAGAATGGGTTACATATTTGGCTGTTAACCAGAAAGTTGGTGGTTTGAAGGGACTCATTCACTTTTGCCCCCAATGACCATTCTCCGTGACGCATTCCCAAGATCTCAGTGAGGATTTTGGATATAGGAAGATACCTCACAAACTGTGTTAGCACCTGAGGTCTCAAGCGAATCCCTAAACTGACAGCTCTTAACACACAACAGAAGCAAAAATGACAAGGCGAATGCATTTCCCGATACAGTGAAGCATGAATGCTGTCCGTGAAACACGTCCAGTTCTCTGAGTCACGAACTAAACATGCAACTGGCATTGGGGCAATTCCAAACTGTTCCTTCAACTATACTGGAGGCTTAGTCCAACGCCACTTACCGGAAAGTGCTCAAGTCAGGAAAAAAATAGAACAGAGTAGGATTGACTCACGAAAACGCAAGCAATCACAGTCTTGATTAGATTAGGTTTCCCTTCTGATCAACAGTGCGGGTGTGCCTGCTCCGCCATGATTGCAACGTATCAAGAAAGTGGCTTATCAGCTCCCTTCTCCAGGACAGAAATGAAGGAAATGAGAGAAGGTTCACAAAATTTCACATTGCAATTATCCTCCTGTTCGCCAAAAAAGCAAATAACCGTGAGTAGATTCAATGCAGGATTTTGTTTTACACCAGCAGCAAAATAACGATTGCCATTCACTTTCAGTGAATAGGGTGAGCAAAGCAACTTGCCTGGAACATGAAGCAGCAGCGCAGCCTGCTTGCTCCCGCTATCAAGCTGGAGGCATCCTGCACGTGATAACCACTGCACCATGGAAACAAAGCATAGACGCTGGTCCGGTGGAGGCTTTGTGCTGTCCCACATCAAAGACTGCTTTGGGTGAAACAAAGAGATTTTAAATACAGCTCATCCCTACCAAGCTTCTACATAAGAGTCAGCAGCAGTGGGATTCAAACTCATGCCTCCTCAGAGAGCGGAACCTAAATCCTGTGCCTTGGACCGCTCGGCCACACTACTACAATTTCCAATGCTTCTACTGCAACACAACTAAAGCGAAGGCACAGAGAAAGGCTTTGAGGAACCATATCCTCCGTGTCCATTTCCTTAGCTGCTCGCTTATGCCTGACTTCAATATCAATTTCGCACCAGATGCTGATAGCCTTTCAATCAAAACAAATATCAATGGAAAGCTGAACGCATCTTGTGAGATTCGGTTGAGCAACAAATGTAACGTGCCTGTGTGAAAGTATATTCGGTTATGTTTCGATAAAGAACACATGAACTGCACAACATTTCTGGAATTCAGATTTTCGCTTTGGTAAATGATTTCACTCATTGCTTTAAAGAGAACAACTTTTTGCATTTGCACATAACATGAAATGCACCAGATTACAGGTAAAATGCATAAAGCTGAACAGGCCGTGTACCAGATGATACCGTGCAGCATACTTACAGTTATCATGCCTGTTTTGCAGAATAAGTGGCTCAAAGAAAGCCCTCCGTCTGAAAACCTGAGTTAGCATTAGAATCTGAGACCAACAAGATGACATTGCGAGCTGTTCGAACCTCAGTGCAAGTACAACTTGCCACTTTCCTTGGCTTTCTCCTTAACCATGTATTTTCCCGCAGAGCTTTCCAGACCTCGACGTGATCAAATGTCACATGGCTGCCAGCTGATTTGGAAACTTGTGTGGGAATCGAAGAAAAGTGACACATTAAATTTTACGAAATTTTACTAAATTCCATGGTGCTTACATAGAGATGCACAAAAGGCAGGTTTCTAAACATATTGACAGAACGTAAAATGCGATCAAAGATGTCAAAAGTGCTTACAGCATGTGATTGATCTTTGTCCTAGACTTGAGGAGCTCTCACACCTGAGTCACCTTCATGTCTCTTGTTGCTGACTTTTGCTTCACCAGAGCTGCATGTCCATCGCTTTCCTGTTCCTCCCTCTTTAGATATTCATGCTCCTCTGCAGTTTAACAAAAATAGAAATCTATGACTTGATAGCCTGTCTTGTCACTTCCTCAGTTTCCATTACAAGATGGCTTACATTTGAGAGCAGACGCTAATGTTAGTTATTCTATGACAGCGCGAGTCAAGAGGTTCATCAGAGCCTGTAATTCTGTTCATTCTTCTTGTTGACTGAATGAGCCGTCAGTGCGCCCAGCACTTAGAAATGTGAACGTTTTTCTCTACTCCAAAGCATGACTGAGGATTTCTGGTTTACATTCATGCATTTTGAGACATGGCAGACATCAACGGAATTCAGAGATAGCAAGAACTACAGATGCCGGACTCAGAGTCAATATACTGTGTAGCTGGAGGAACTAAGCGTGACCGGCAGTATCAGAGGAGGAACAATGTTGATGTTTCAGTTTTACACCCTTCTTCAGGACTGGTGATATCACAATGTCACAAAGTGTGACACTGAGCCACACATTCCCGTTCTGTACCATAGGGCTGTTTTCTTGTTAGAGAGAGACAACTGGTGTTGGTTTTACCAGAAGGACATCTCACCTCAGGTGAGCAGAGAGGTTGAGAAGAAGAGTCATTTATGATAACCTCAGCTGGTGTGGATTTAAACCCACATTTTGTAGGCCTGATGAGAAAAACTGGTAAACAGCTCTGAGCAAGAGTTTGGCTTTCATAAGTGTTTCAAAGAGGAAAATGTAGATTTCATATTCCAGCAAATAACAATGTGTCTTGTTTTTGGATGAAGGAACTGGTTTTGTTCAACTGAAACCCTCAAGACATTGAATAACTATTTAGATGAACACTTGAAACTTCGGAGCAAACAAGGCAATGGGCCAAGTGCCAGAAACTGTGTTTAGAAGTGAGATGTTGGATGAGTTGTACTGATATAATGGACAGAAGGGCCTCTCTCCATGCTCTTAAAAACTCACTATCAATTAGTAAGTGAAGAAAAGGTTAAAAGCAGTGTCAAGAAGGAAAGTTGCAAGCATTGTGTGCACCTTCCTTGTTAGGATTCAGAACTACAATTATTGTTTTCCCTGTTTAATTCCCAGCCAAGAATGAGGACTTAAAGTCCCTGTCCAAACGTTTAAAATTAACATGAATTCCTAACATTAAAAACAGTAAAAGAAGTAGCTCTTTCAGAATCAGGGAACGTTTCATATCAGAGATTAAGACATATGGGAAGAAACACTGAAATCCATTGGTCTTCGTGTGCTCAGACACTACAATAAAAATACTTGCTCCTTATTGAAGCATACAGGTTTCTTAGAGATTTAACAGGTTGGACGCAGAAACGTTGATTTCCCTTCTGGGACAGTCTTGGACCAGAGTGCCTAAACTCAGAATGGGGATACCACATTTAAGACGTATGAGGAAGAATTTATTCTGTCAGACGGTTGTGAATCTTTGGAATTCCCTACAGCAGAAGGTTATCAGGTCTGAATCATTAAGTATATTCAAGGATGAAATCGACAGATTTTTAATCAATCAATGTATCCAGGGTTATGAGGAAAGGCAATAAAGTGCAGTTCAGGATTATCAGATCAGACACAAGCTCATTCAATGGCAGACTAAATGGGCTGAACAGTCTCTTTCTGCTCCTAAAATCTGTGGTCTTAATGTGAGACTTAACATTGAACTGAGCAAAATTTGCCAAGTTAGAATGCACGGATCCCCGTTGGGTACTGAACCAAGGTGAGATGTGTATAGGCTAACACACAAAAGAGTGACATTGTAGGTGATTGATCCAGAGTGATCTGTATATCAGGTAAACAGTGAAAACCGGTCTTCAGCACCCACATTGTACCTGGCTCCATTAGGCCTACAGTCAGCTCTCACAAACCAGGCAATTGCAGGTGACATTGCTGATGTGGATCTGTAAAATGCACTGAAACGATTCTAACTGGATGGTCCATGACATAATTCTGCTTCTAAAGATTAGTCAGTCTTTCATATTTATTACGATAAATGTTAACCATTAACAAGCCATGGCAGTGAAAGCGCTGAATTGTAATCACTAGACTATTAGCGAAGATCTCTGTTCATATCACCCTGTACACTGTCTGCTCCAGCATTGCATTCTCCCATCCTTCTGCACATGATCCCCTCAGCTCTGTCTTGGAATTGTTACATTGTCTTGGTGTCTGAGGCAAAGGCTATCCAGTCATCTGTTACATTGCAGTTTCTAATACACGAGACCCTATATCTGCAGTGTTGGTTTTGTAGTTTGGTTGTTCGCCCAGTGGCCGTGATCTCGATTCTTTCCGGGGCCTGAGAAATTTTTCGCTACCTGCTGCATCTAACATCCAACGAGCTCTTTAAAGTCGTTTGAAATTATTTCTGATGAAACAGCCCTAACACCACCATGTCATTTCCTCCACCAGCCAGAAATGCATTTGAGACATCACATTCCGGTTTGCCCTCCCAGGTACTTGAGGAAGATCTTTCGAAAGGACAGGAAGCAGCTGACGTGGGCAATGTTCCAGTTTGGCAGGAAGAATGAGGTGAGGCAGAATAAACTATAGAGTGACGGGGAAGCAATGTGGGAGTAAGACGGGCGGGGGAGCGGCTTAATGCTTCCTTTCTTTGCTGTAACCAATCACTGATTCTGAAGTCTGAAATCGGAAGAAATAAGCCAAGTGGGTGAAGTCCTTGCTTTTTGGTGGTTGATCTCTCCTGAGGCCTCTGTCGTTCTTGGGGCAATGTGTCTGTGTGTTTCCCTCTGTGGGTGAAAATGAGGTTCAGTTTACCGAGGGGACATGAACACAGTTTTACCATCTCAAACTGTAGTCCCATTCGTTGCGCCCTTTGAGATTAAAACATTACAGGGAAGATATCATTGTGATGAGCACTTGAAATGTCAGAGCACACAAGTTCTGGAAACTGGGGATGCTGGGCCTCTTTCCATGCAGTAAAAACTCAATAACTCGATCATTTTGGAGGAGAAGATTATCTCCAGTGAAAAAAGGCCAAAAGCTGTGACAGTAAGAACATAGGCATGCGTTTCTACTGTCATCCCTGGTGGTCCAGTGGTTGTGATTTGGCTTTCTTACAGCCGTGGCCTGGAGTTGACTTCTGGTCAGGAAATCAGAACAAAATCAAACACAGAGCAGTATCTGACTGGAATCATTTCAATGTCTCGGGCCAGTTAATGTCCCCGAGAATATCAAAGTGAATGTCCCAGCCTCTTAAAGAAGTGGAAGTTGCCGAAACTATCTATGCTCAGTCGGACAGTTCACCCTTCATTGTCCTCTAACTCCGCTTTCCAAAGATTCACAAAGTTGAGGCTGGGTTTTTTTTGTTTTGTTTCCTTTTCATCCCCAGAAGCTTCGTGCATTGGGTTGGTGGGTGTGGGGAATTGAAATATGCCAATGAGCAGATTGCGGACTATTTCAGCTTCTCCGTGATGTTTCTCAGGTGAGCCATAGAAAGGATTCTGCTCCCTGCAGATCAGGAATTCAAAGCTCATCTCAGCTTCAGGGTAATGAGAAAGATTAGTTTGGAAATGCGAAGAAATGGCAAATTACACTTGAACTAGGTAGGAGTCAAACCTACAATCGCGTGAGCCGTAGTCAGGCGTGTTATTCATTGCGCCACTGGCCCCACCTGCATATCAGGCTTACATGCAGCAGATTTGTGGCGTTATCATGGCATGAGCAGCAATCACCATTACTGCTTCACTTCAACAGTCCCCAGCTTGTGACATGATGAGTTTTACTGGCAACGAAAACACATTTGTCCTCAGGAAGCTGCTTCAGTGTCACTTCTTTTTCTGCTGGGTTCATCCTGAAATTCCTTTCGGCTGTTCCACAAGCACTTCTGCTTCTCCCCTTCTTCTATTCTCACTCATTCATTCCCAGTTTGGTAGGAATTATGAAGTGAATCAGGATAGACTGCAGACTTAGCGGGGAATGTTATGGTAATGGCAAGACGGAATAAGCTGATCACCCTCATTCTCTGTTGTCACAATTCAGTCATTTGACATCAACAATAAAGACATCGCTATAATCTTATAATTGCAGTGAACATTTTTTCCTGGTGGATTAGGAATTGTACTTAGAATTCTAAAGATTCACAATCTTTTGAGGGATGAACTGTCTCCTTACTTCAGTTCTAAGTGACAGACACATTATTCAGAGAGTGTGAGCCCAGTTCTAGACACACCAGACGGGGAATAAAGCCTCTCAGCAGCTCCACTTTCAAACTGTTTCCGAATTTCAGACTTTTCAAACAGCAGAAATGAGAGATGGGGGATATTGACAGAAAGAGGGTGAGGTGGGTACATAGAAACAAAGAGAGATAAATAGAGACATGTATTGAGGTAGGCACTGAAAGGACCACTTCTTCATTCGACATGGCTGCTAGCTGACAGAAAGGGAAAGAAAACGACAACCATTTAAACAGAGTCTTTCACCACCTCAGGGCAATGGAAGCAGCATTAGAGCCAATGAAGTCCCTTTAAAGTTGTAAAGTTGACGGTTGTAAGCTAATGAGAGAGCGTGATTTTGATAAATACGCTGATTCGACAGATAAAGCTAATAATTGTGCCCCCTCCGCACACCACCACCCCGCCCCCCCTCCCACCGCATTACACCATAGAAACCCATTGTAAATCTGGTTCTGATGAACAGTCACCGGACCTGAAACGTTAATTCTGTTTATCTACAGAGACACTGCCAAACCTGGTTTGTTTCTCTATCAATTGCTGCTTTTTTTGTGTCAGATTTCCACAGTTCTTTCTTTTATGTTAATCTAATTAACATTTGGGACAAAATAGATTACCTACCAACTCCTAAAAAAAAACAGTCAGATTTGTTGTCACCACGATAAATTAGCAGAGGCAGAACTTCCATTCCCTAACCAGGCATCAAACCCTGGTGGCAGTGATGACAGCGCCGAATCCTCACCACTACACCACCAGGGAGAGTGATAAGTGATATTGTATGTTTTCTCAATGACATACTTTTGCGTTTTCATTTGTGATCATTTTCTGCAAATCAGTTTCTCCGACTTCGAGTTTTTACGGCGTGGAAGAAGACCATTCGGCCCATCATGTCGACACAGTTCATTAAAACTCCAACTATTCTCATCTCACTTTCCAGCATTTGTCCCATAGCCTTTTGTGTTCTGACTTTCGAGCACAAATGTCAATGAGTTTATCCTTGTAATCTCAAATCACACACGAATGGGACTAAAGTTTGCGATGGTAAAACTGTGAGTTCGTCGACTTGCTTGCTGAGCTGGCTTGGTTTCATTCAGACATTTCATCATCATAACATCATCAGTGGGGCCTCCAATGAAGTGATGTAGTTCTACACCGCTTGGAATTTATACTATCCCGTCTGTTATGGTGAGTTGTGTCATTTCCGGTTCTGTTCTGTATGGGTTTGAATATGGGGTCCAATTCGATATATTTGTTGATCGCATTATGGGTTGAGAACCATGCCTCTAGGAATTCCCATGTGTGACCATGTTTGACTTGGGTCTACTATTGTTACGTTGTCTGTTGGCAAACGTTTTCCATTGTCGGCCAGTTTTTAGTGTGTTGTGCTGGTAGGTGTTTAAGGATTTTGCAAAGGTTTGTAGCTTGGGTTTTGGGTGAGGTTGTTGACTTGTTTGCTCAGCTGGCTTGTGTTATGTACATAGATATATGTTTTATAAACATTGATATGCACGGGAATTCCTAGAGGCAAGGTTCTCAACCCATAATGCAATCAACAAACATGTAAAATTGGATCCCATATACAAACCCATACAGAACAGAACTGGAAATGACACAACTCACCAAAACAGACCGGACAGTATAAATTCCAAGCAGAGTAGAACTACATTGCTTCATCTGAGGCCCCACTGATGATGTTATCTAGTATCTTGACAAAATGTCTGAACAAAAATAAGCCAGCTTGGCAAGCAAGTCAATAACTTCACCCACAACCCGAGCTACAAATCTTTGCAAAAACCTTAAATGGTAAAGCTATGTTAATACCCCCTTCAGGAATTCATCCTCATTTTCACACACAGAGGGAGCCACACAGACACATCCCCTGAGAGTGACAGAAGCCTCAGGATTATACCTGTTCCACGTGCTTCACATCCATAAGTTTCTCTGAGGAAAGGCAGCTTTAGGTGGATTACAAGCAACTTCTCCAGACAATGAGAATTGTTACTGTGAGCTGAGATATGAAATGGACAGTGAGCTGAAATAGTCCCACAAGCTGTTCATGCGCAACTTTCAATTTCAAAAACTCACCGACCCAATGACTGAAGCTCCTGGGAATCTGACAGCACAGCACCCATCAGAAATTCCTCACTAAAAACAGCGGGCACGGGGCAAAATCTAAACACCTATGTGTCGCATCTCTTTCTGCTTCTGTCCATGTCTCACCTCCAGCTCCCTCTGACCGCCTAGCTCTGAGGTCAATGAGCTGTTTGGTACAAACACAGGCAGATCGTGAAGCCAATGTTTACCTGGAAAGCAGGGCCAGGGAAAGTAAGACACAAGATATTGAAAAGTGACGGGTTTGCACACAGCTGGGTAAAGAGACACCAGGATTGTATTTTCCTGATTCTCCCAGATACTGATTCCAGGAATATGCACAATGCCAATTATCCCCAATCCCAATGGATAACTTGTCTGACAGACAGATCAGGGGGGAAGTCAGTTCCACCCATTCCTGGCTCAGGTGTATTTTGCAAACATTATCCTGTAACTTCATAAACTGAGCTGGCCACAGCTGGTCACGGAGATCTCCAGCACAGAAAAAGACCCTTCAACCCATCAGGTCTGCACCATATGAACTCGAACCCTGACTGTTCTAGTCTCATTTCCCAGCACATGGCTCACAACCACACTAAGGTGGGCCGTGCAAGTGTGCATCTGAAAGCATCTTAACTCCTACGCAACAACAAGGT
>NC_063338.1:1651306-1707435 GCF_021869965.1 Rhincodon typus | reverse complement strand
GACGTTTCGGGCCTAGACCCTTCTTCAGAAACGTCAGCCTTCCTGCTCCTCTGATGCTGCTTGGCCTGCTGTGTTCATCCAGCTCTGCACCTTGTTACCTCAGACATTTGCGTATTACAGCTCAGAAGAGTGAGAGACTGATCTTGTTAAAATATACAAGGTTCTGACGGGGCTTGACAAGGTAGATATTAAGGAGATCTATCCATGAATGGGTGAAACTTGAACCAGAGACACATTTACAGAATAAAGGGACACTCAGTGGGATGTGAAGGAATTTCTTTTCTCAGAGAGTAGAGCAAATTTGGAATTCTCTATTGAAGCAGTTGTGGAGGAAAGATCACTAAAAGTATTCAAAGGGAGGGAGAGATTTTATTTTTAAAGAATCTAAGTTGAACAATATAGGGATCTGGGAGAAAGGAGGAGTTGACTCCTAGTGCAGATTAGCTCTGATTTTGCTGAGTGGTGTGTCAGGTTTGAGTGGCCTAATGTCCTCCGCCTACTCCTGTCTCTGATGTCCTGACGTTGTTCCCAGATGGGACAGAATGTGCCCAGAAACAAAAACAGAAGTAAGTAATACTTACTCTGTGACTTGGCCAGTGTTGCCTTTCTCATACGTTGCAGGCAAGGATGGATCCAGGCACGGTGTATTGGTCATTATTAGACCCTTAATTCCAGATATTTATTGAATTCAAACTCCATCATCTGCCATGGCCAGATTCGAACACGGGTTCACAGAAAGTTATCTGGGTCAAGAACAGAAGTTGCTGGAAAAGCTCAGCAGGTCTGGCAGCATCTGTGAAGAAAAAAATCAGAGTTAACATTTCAGGTCCGGTGACTCATCCTCAGAGCATGTTATCCGGGTCTCTAGACTAACAGTACAGCGATAATACCACTTGGCGATCACCTCCTCACATTGATCTCACGTTTGCCAGGTCGCCTGATCAGCTTTTCGAAATAAAAGGCTGCACTTCATGATATCAGACTGCTTGAAATAGGATTGAGCTTCTGGACTGGTGGTGTCTTGTAGCGAGCATGGCGTAACAACACACCTGTCGAAAGCGAAAACAAGAGTTTTAGGAGGTTTGCCCACACAATCCAACTCTGAATGCATCCTCCTAAATGCATTATTGCTCGGTTCTGGGCGTCAAACGTCAGGAAGCGGGGACAAGAAGTAATTGGAGACAGCGCTGAATAGGTTTTCGTGAATGGGGCCGTGTATGAGGAATGTTAGTCATAAGAAATTGGAAAGTTGAGACAGTTCTCCTTGGCTGACTTGATTGAAGCTTTCACAATCGTGAGAGGTCTGGACAGAATGAATAAGGAGAAAATGCTCCTACGCATGAAAGAATCAAGAATGATTAAATAGAGACCTAATGTCACAGAGTCAGGGAGAGTGACTTCATGAACACATGGCATCATTCCAGTGCAGAAAGAAACTGTTCAGCCCATCGAGTCCACGGCGACTCTGTAACGCTTGTATCTCTCTGAGCTTGTTCACAATCGGTGATATCGGTCCTAGTAATAGTGAACTGTGCTTGTGTCGTGATGCTGTCTCCGACATACTAATCCTCTTGTCATTCACATCTGAAACGGCATGAGAATTACCACAAAGTGATGTGTTTCAACTTCACCAGTTCGTTCCCAGCTCATAGAGGAGGCTTTACAATTCAGTTCAGAGCACACTGACAGAGAACAGGAGAAGACCATTCAGACCTTCACATGCGGTCCTCTCACCTATATAAACTTGGCCAGTGCATCAATAACAGTCTTTTTTTTCCCTTTCTGACTCCCTGCTCCAAGGAGGTTGTAGCTTCCTTCCACTGGGACCGGGCTTTCTCCATTGGCAGCTGGAGTAAACCATCTTCCACTGGCAGGCAATGCTGGGGGAGAGCAGCACGCATGCACTTTTCAGCTCCCTGTCAAACATGGGCTTGCGGGTGGGTGAGGAAGATGTTAGGAGTAGGAGTAATGGAAAGTGTGGAAGGATGTGCAAAAGGGAGATTGCACGTGAACTAAAATTCTGTTGGGAACCTTGTCCAAAATACTTCACCTGAGACAGAGTGAAAGAGGCAGAGTTGCCGGGAAAGAGAATTTCTCCCAATAATGGGGAACTGTGTCTGTGTCCTTCTTAATGTTACAGGGATTCATTGCTGTCTGAATCAACGGGGGGTGCTACTGCAGGGAATCCTGTCCCTCAGACACATTGCACCTGATGTGTATAAGCTTAGCTACGTTGTTCCCAGCTCAGAGAATAGATTTTACTATTCAAATCACCCCAGAGTGACAGAGAACGGGAGAAGGCAATGCAGCCCATCGTCTTGCCACCTCCTGGAGAGAAAAGGGATGTGTGAGAGCGGACAGTCTCGACTAGGTCATGTTTTCAGCATTTGCAACCTTGTCTTATCTGACAATAAAATCAATTTAAGAGATTGATTCAGATACAGGTAGCAGGAAATAGTTGAGACAGTTTATCTTGCTTCTGAAAATAGTTGAATAAATTGTGCAGAGCAGCAGATGGTGTTGGTGAAATGATAACAGTCAAGTACGATTTCCAGAGTGTAGTATGACCTCTGGGTCATGGAGCCAGAGCACTGCCACTGTGACAGACTCCATGCATGGCTTGACCCATCCTCCTATAACACGCCTAATCTACACACCTCTAAACACTACAGGCAATTTAGCACGGCCAAGCCACTTAGCCTGCACATCTTTGAATTGTGGGAGGAAACGGGAGTACCCAGAGGAAACCAATGCAGACACAGGGAGAATGTGCAAACTCCACACAGAGAGTCGCCTGGTGGTGGAGTCGAACCCAAGAACCCAAGTTGCAGCAGTGCTGACTACTGAGCCACCTATGTTACTCAGTGACAAGCTCTTTTGAATCCAATTCTGTGAAGAATTAAAGCCGACGGAATGAAAAGTCCCTTGAGAGTGGGTATGTAACGTTATCTGTGAGGAATGGTTTCCCAGGCTCCAGGAGAGCGCACACTGCTGTTCCCAGGAGTCAGTCTTGGGACCATTTCTCTTCTGGACAGATATTAATGACCCACTCTTTTGTATAGATTGGAGAATTTCAAAATCCTAAATAAGATAAATCTCACAAATCATCTAAACAACGCAGAAACTGCAAAAATTGGTAATTGTCAAAGAAGTCTATTTTGCTCAAAAACATTCTCTGCCATTTTCCCAAACCTGAGGCTAGAACAATTATTAGTCTATGTTAATAAGGACTACGCTGGTGAGGCTTGATCTCACAACCTTAGGATTTCACACGTCTCTCTCTGTGTCTTCTTGCAATGTTAATTGGTCCTTTGTTTTATTACTTTAGTATGCATTGGGGATAGGAGTTGGAACATTATGTTACTGTTCTATAAGTCAATGGTGAGGCTGCACTTGGAGTATTGTGTACAATTTTGGTTGCCCTGTTAAACGAAAGATATAGTTAAACTGGAAAGTGTGCAAAGAAGTTTTATGAGGATGTTGCCAGGTCCAGTAGGCCTGAGTTATAAGGAGAGGTTTGCCAGGGTAGGAATTTATTTCTTCGAATGTAGGAGAATGAGGGATGACTTTACTGAGTCAAATTCTGTGATGAATTGAAGCCGATGGAAACAAAAGGCCCATGACAGAGATGATGTAACATTGTCTGTAATCAATGCAGGAAAACACAGAAACTTATTTTTCAATAAAGGTTATCTTGCATAACAGTTTTCTGAGTTATAGGAAGAGGTTGGCCAGCATAGGACTTTATTTCTTGGAATTTCTTGGATTTCTTCCTCGTTGGAGAATGAGGGATGACCTTATTGAATTGAGTGCTTATAAAATCATGAGGGGAATAGATAGGATGAATGCATATCCTCTTTTTTCCCAGGGATGGGGAATTGAAAACTAGAGGGCATAGGTTTAAGGTGAGAGGGGAAAGGTTTAAGAATAACCTGAGGGGCAACTCTTCACGCAGAGAGAGATTCGTATATGGAATGGGCTGCCAGAGAAAGTGGTTGAGACAGGTACAATAGCAACATTTAAGAAAAGATTGGGCTATGTACATGGTTGAGAATAGCTTCGAGGGATATGGATCAAGTGCAGGCAATTGGAACCAACTGAGTGAGCACCATGGTCATCATGGGCCAGTTTAGGCCGAAGGGCCTGTTTCCATGCTGTATTACTCAATGTCTCTGTCTCCGTCCAAGAAATCCAGCGACAAGAGTCGTCCTTATTCTTGTTTTAACCTCAGATCTTCACAGCAACACTTTCAAATACTTTTGTCATATCACTCCTAGATTTGCTGACAACATTCAAACTACCCAATGAGACACATTTTAGGTCACCAAAACGTTAATTCTGTTTTTTTTTTTCCTTCACAGACGCTGCCAGACCTGCTGAGCTTTTCCAGTAACTTCTGTTTTACAACAAATGCTGTTTCACTCAACATTGTTCTGTAACTCTTCCTCAGCCTGATGTTCCAGTAATCACTGGTCAATGTCAATAGAAGTTGCTCCAGGTGAGGTTCAAACTCACAACTTCGGCATTTCACGCATCTTTATGCATTTATATAAGTACCATGCGCTGGCCGATTGCGCCACTGGAGCCATCAGCTGCAGGGTTATAACTGGGCCTTTCAAACCAGTTGATCTATTTAAATACTGTGGTTCTGACATCGAGCCTCACCCAGAGTAGTTTTTACTGACATGGACTAATAATTATTGGAGTATCAGGAAAAATATTGTGCAAAATAAACTTTATTGAAAAATCAGTTTCCGTGGCTTCCTGCATTGATTACAGACTCTGTCACGGGGCTTTTGCTTCCATCGCTTCAATTCGTCACAGAATTCGATTCAACGACACTTCAACTTCCTTTGGAAAGTTCATAGAGACAACATGACCCATACGACATTCATCGTCAACAAACTTTCACCATTACCATTCGAAGAACACGTTGCACGAATTCCATAAATACTGAAGATATAAGAATATTATGGAAGAGTAAATTTAATTTCAATTTAAATTGTAAAGAAGCAAGAATGCAGCGTAAGATTCAGAATGTCGGAAATGCATGCTCATTACCATGGCCAGAACTCAAGCTGAACAAAGGGGAAACTTTCCCCTGACTCCGCAATACCTGCACGGTCCTTGCTCTATGTACCCAGTCGGAAATTTGTGTGAAGGAGTCTAACAGAGCGCCTGTGAGAATCCTCCACTGTCTGATCTAAAGCTGCAACAGAAGCTGTGCTTTCCAGCTGTGAGAACAGTGGGGTAAAAGTGATGAAATTGATATTCAGGAGTGTAGATTCATATTGTCCTCATCATGTTATTGTCTAAAACCCACTGCCATAAACAGCATAGACAGGAAGAGGTCATTCAACCCACCAGTCTGCCCCACGATCTGATATCGTCATTGATGACCTAGCACTTCAATGTCTTTTCCCAGTCCATCCACATGATCCGCATTGGGAAACAGAAACTTATAGTTTTGTATTCGTGTCAAGATCATTTATGTCCACCACTACACAGCAAGAGACTCAATACTAATCTTGCGTTTCTTTGTGCATTCAGGAACTCTGTCAATATGTAATTGTTCGACAGTTTGTTAATTCCTTCCATTATAACAAAGGGTACATTTAAAAAGTACTTAATTAATCATAGTTGCCATGGGTTCTCTTATGTTTGTGACACCTTTAGTAATGGAAGCCTTTTTTAGGCTTTAGGTAAGTTTTGGCAAATGTAGAATGTCCTTTCCTCCCCTCTTTGTCATTGCCCCGTGCACTTTGCAGTCTGATGTCACCAGAATAATACTCAGGAACTTTCAGCCTTTCTGCCGCAGAACTGATCAGGACCCTTCTTCTGTTCTAGTTAAACGCCCTCACTGAAATCAAAAACCGAAATAGTGTGGACGCTGGAAATCTGCAATATAAACAGAAAATGCTGGAAACACTCAGCGGTGAGATGTATTTTGATAAACATGTCTTCATCAAGTTTACTGTAAAACATGCTTCTGGTTCTAGACCAGGTGCTCAGTTAAAAGTTTCTTTTCATTCATTATCGATGGTCCAGCCTTGCTTTAGAGGAAATTCAAGTCTATTGTGATTCCAAGACAAAAACAGAGATTACTGGAAAAACTCAACAGGTCTGCAGCATCTGTAGGAGAAAGGAAATCGAATGCTCGGGACCAGTGAGTCGGTTATGTGGTTCTGCATTGCGAGAGGTAGAAATTCAATTCAAAGTTGACTTTGGAACGAATCTGACTCCACCACAATCTCAGGTGTGAATATGGTATTTTATAACAAAATCAAATAATTTGCAATATCCTCCATCATTTCTTCATTAAATACTATTAACTCCACATTATCATTCTTAGATGACCAATATTCACTTTATGAAATAACCCATTTCAGATACTTGTAGAAAATCTAAATGTCCTTTTTCTTGTTTTTGCCATTTCTAGGGATCGCCCTCTCATTTTTTATTTGACTGACATTTTTTTTAAAACTACACCACTCTTTTGCAAACTAAAGTTCAGGTTTTCCAACGGTTTCCTCTATCTGCCAATTGTTTGCTCTTCACTTAACCTGTTGGTGTCACTTTATGGATGCCTAATGTCATGTTGAAAACTTACTTTCCTACCAAACAATATGACATCAGAAAATGTACCAATACATTCTTTCCCTTCATTCATGACTTTGTGATCAACTGTGAGCAATTGTCTGTGAGGAATTGTTTTTCAGACTCGACGGAAGTGCACAGTGCTGTTCCCACGAATGAGTACCAGGACCACATCTCTTCTGGACAGATATTAGTGACTTGCATTGTGAATGGAGCGGACGACTTCAAAATAAGACTCAGAGATCATGGAATCCTTACAGTATAGGTACAGACCATTCGGCCGATTAAGTCTGCGCCGATCCTCCAAAGAGCTTCCCACTCCCCCTAACCTGTCTTCTCCTCTTTCCATCTTCTATCCACCTCCCCTTCTCTCCCTATTTATTTCAGAACCCCCTTCCCCTCCCCCATTTCTGAAGAAGGGTCTAGGCCCGAAACGTCAGCCTTCCTGCTCCTCTGATGCTGCTTGGCCTGCTGTGTTCATCCAGCTCTACACCTTGTTATCTCTGTATAGGGGTCACTGGACACGTAGCGTTAACTCTACTTTCTTTCAACCCATCTGCAAGACCCGCTGAATTTCTCCAGCAATTCTTGATTTTATTTCCGATCTTCAGGATCCACAGATATTTGTTTTAATAAAAAGATTTTTTTCTGATTCAGTACCAGTTTTATTTTGTTTGTTGTTTGTGTGGAGTGGGCCTGCTAAGACTGTTCGCGCAGAGATATGCTGCTCGCTGAAGTTCTTGCAGTGAATTAGCCAGCGAGAAGTCTAATTTTCAAATCACTGTGGAATCCTAACTTTGCTTTTCCTTCTACTTTTGGCAGTGCCTTGGTTTGTTTTTTTTTTGGACGGAACTGCTCTCAGTAGGATAAGATTTCCTGCGATGGTAAATGTATCACAGAAACATGTGAGAAGGTGAAAACAAATGACAAAGGCGAGGTTTCCCGAAAAATCAGGTTCTGAGTGTATCTTCCAGCTGAAATATTGCATCCAGCACTGAGTACAGCATTTTGGAAAGGGTTTGAAGGCGGTGGATATAGACTTTAAAAAAGTTGAGGATGTATCCAGGAATGAGGAATTTTCAGTTATGAAGACAAATTTAAGAACTTCTGACTGTTCACTTTGAAGAAGAGAGGGCTGAGATGATATCTTCTTGAAGTGATCAAGATAATGAGAGGTTAAAACAGTAAAGTGGAAGAAAAGATTCCCTCATGTGAAAGCGTGGAGACGCAAATGTAAAGTAATTCGTGAAAGAAGCAAAAAACATGAAATCAGGGAGAAAGTTTTTCACAGAGGAAATGGTTTGGGCCCAGATTGCACCGCCTCAGTGAATGCACATTCAAAACGGAATTAGCTGGTTATTTGGAAGGGGACAATGTGCCGCGATTCAGAAAGAGGCAACAGAATGAAGTAACCTCGATTCACGTTGGGAGAGCTGCAGAATTTTCTCCTGGCGCACTAATACGCATGTGACATCTGCGTGGAAACACGGCTTGATGGTCAGGAAGTGGCATCAGTTTCATAGCAGAGGGCACCGTTGCACAACACTCAGCACAGTGACACAACAAACTACGTAATGACAAACTAGACAACACCTAGCCAGAACAGAATGCCCAGTTAAACATCAGGAAGCACAGTGACATATAAGAAGCACACAGAAGGACATCGAGACAAAAAAGATAAAGGTATAGTGCAGGAAGCAAAATAGACATCAGGGACAAGGTGACACAACGGGACAGTGATGAAGCAGATAGAAACGTTACACTGCAACAGTTGCGTTGCACAGTTTCAGGAAGAAAACAACGTGGGAGTGCAGATAATACTTACATAGCAGCTTACACAATGGCACGGATATAAATATATTTCTCAAAAGGACAGAGCTATTTTTACGTAACAGAGAATCCACCTTCACATAAACGATCACTCTCTACATCTCAATCTCTAACCTAGTGGTTCGACTCTTTTGTCTGTTTGTCATTCTGCACGTCTTGCTGCTTCTGTATACATTTTGCACTATCTTGTCTGGGGTTACACAAAAGAACTATACAATCAGCATAAGCTCCCAACATGTGTGTTCCTGTTCAAAACAGTAAGAAGTACATACTGGTATCGCTCACCACAATACTAATACATAGAAAAAAAGAAAAGAAAATTGCATGCAGCAAAATGGCACAATGAGAGGGCACTGGGACCAGGAGTCGAGGGACTCAAAAGTCTCATCCGCTGTTCGCATTAACACTGTACAGCAATGCTTGTTATTATGTTATTTACATTTTTTTACAATGCGTGTGCATCAGTTTCCTGCTTCTAGAGAACGCCTCAATGCTTCAAATCGTTCTTAGTCTCACACAGGCACAAGCTATGGATGCTGCACAAGTGCACTAACAGAGATGAGATCATTCCTTTCACTCAGCCTTGTTTCGCCCCACGGGCTGAAGAGGGTGTGATCGTCTGAATGAGCTTCTCCTATTCTCCCTCATGCTGTGATGCTCTAAAGAGAGACCACTTTCACTGAGATGAAACAACATGCCGCTTACACGTATTAGCTGCAATGTGTCTGATCTACAGGCCCTTTGTACTGATTCCCACGGTAGTGTGGGTAATGACGTCCTTCCTGCAAACTGGAAGATCCAGAAGGACAAGAGACAGAATCACGTCAGAGAGACAGTTGATCAATACTGGGACAAATATCAACATTCCCTCTTACTCAATAATTTAAACAAGGCCTTAAAACACCATTGTCTAAATTTGTTCCGTCACGATCACATGAGATTGCATTAAATATTTATTTCAATGTCTCTGCTTACTTCTTATTTAACTTTTCTCCTGTAACCGAATGTCTGCCTGGAACACGTTGTCGTCAATCAAAGCTAGGTGGTCATTCTTATTGATGAATAATTCTGGTTCGTTTCTCATTCCAATGTGCATAGTAGCCGTGCTCCTGTCCATCTTGCAGGGCAAAATGCCACAAGATATAGGAACAGAATTACATCATTCGGCCAATGGAATCTTTTCCACCATTCGATCATACCTTTAATGTTTGTGAGTTCATTTATTTCATTACTAGTCAAGGACATACTTATCTCCGCCTTAAATACACTCAATGACTTGGCATCTGCAGCCTTTTGCCGCAGAGTTCCACAGAATAAATACCCTTGGGCTGAATAAATTCGCCTTTCTCTCCGTTCTACTGCATTGTTCGCTTACTCTGAGGCCGTAGCCTCGGCTTCTAGTCTATCCTACTGTTAGAAACATGTTCTCTACGCCCACTCTATCCAGCCCTCTCAGTATTTTGCAAGTTTCAGTGAGAACCCCCTCGTCCTTCTACAGCCCATCGCGAACAGACCCAGAATCCTCACCCTCTCCTCATAGGACAAGCCCTTCAATTCCACATCATTGTGGCGAACATTCTCCGGACTTCTTCCAAGGCCAGCACATCTGTCTTGAGATACGAGCCCCAAAACTGCTCATAATATTCCAAATACAGCCTGGCAGATACTTATATAGCTTTAACACCCTGCTCCTATATTTTAGACCTCTCTGAATGAATGCTTACATTGTATTTGATTGCCTAATTGCCAACTGAACCTTAAGAGAATCCTGAACTGGACCTCACAATTCTCTTTGTGCTTCAGATTTCCGAAGCCTTTCCCCGTTTAGATATAATCTGTGCCTCGATTCTTCCTAGCAAAGTGCACAACTTCACAATGTCCTGCATTGTATTCCACCTGGTACTTCTTCGCCTATTCTCCAACCATCTCCAGTTATTTCTGCAGCTTCTCCGCTTTCTCAGCACTACCTGCCCCTCCACACCATCTTTCTGTCATCTGGAAACTTAACAATAATGCCCTCAGTTCCTTCTCCCAGATCATCAATATATAACGATAATAGTTGTGATCACAGTACGGACCCTGCAGAAGTCCACACGTTTCCGGAAGCCATCCCAAATAAAACCCCTTTATCTTTACTCTCTGCCATTTTCCAGTCAGACAATCTTCTACCCATGCCAGCACATTGCCCCTTATACCATGGATTCTTTATTTAACAGCCACCTGTACGGCACCTAGGAAAGGCCTTCTGGAAATTCATGCAGACAAAGATAAAGAACAAAGAAAGAATATATGATAAAAGAGTGAGTGAAGCAAGGTTGGGTTGGGTTGGAAAGTGGCAAGAACCAGAGATGCGTTGAAATGTGTGAGTGGCAGAATAATGAACATCTGCTAACTGAAATTAAAACAACAGAAAGTTGTGAGTCCAACCAAAACTCACAACGATACAGGAAAAGAAATAGGCGCAGGTGATATGGTTAAACATTGTTGAATTAAATGTTCAGTCTGAAAGGCTGCTAAGCAGTTAATTAAAAGATGAGTGGCCACTTGTTCGACCTACAATATGGTTCATTACAAATTCACTTGAACATTGAACTTGGAGCTTCGAGGAAATATAAGAAAAATCATATCACCGCTGTTTATATGCCTTACTCTTTTAAAATAAAAGTGAGATTCCTTCTCTGATTTCAGAGATAGGGAAGTTTAGCTCCACGATTTGGTTGCAACAGTTATAATTCCCCACATTTCAGAAAATTAAAATGACTAGTGGGGAGCGGGAATAGTTTTGGGAGAGATCAGTAAGAGTATGACAAGTTTAGAACAATTAAACAAGGAACAGCAGTTCGCATTAATTAATAACAGGAGGCGGATGAAACAGATTTGAGATTGAAAGCAAAGGTGCAGAAGGAATATGCATAAGAAGACTATTCCGCTGTTGGAAACGACCTAGAACTCGTTAACGACAGACATGGTGGAGGCAGAAACGATCAATAACTTTAAAGGAAGCTGGGTGGGTAACGTCGAAATATTGTAGCAGGGGAATCGCACTGACTGGATTTTTGTACAGAGATTCAGCATGGACTCGATGTATTGAATGAATACGTTGTGTCCTAGGCAGCTATCTATGTAGATAAGTAATGATTCAAAAATGATTTGTTAAGTTCTTTGAAGGTAGCTTTTTTTATTTTGAATTGAAGGCGTCAGATATTCATTTGGCAAAGTGAATTAAGTAGTCAGTTTCTAGGAGAAACTGTAATTTATGTCAATTCACTATCAAACAACACGGGAAATTAATTGATGAAGTGTCTACAAAGTTGAATTCTTATAATGTCACAATGAAAGATAGTAGAGGAAAAATATACATTAAGTTCAGAAGAAATGCTTCATTTTGGAAGTATGGAAAGGACTTTTTTATTGGCAGAATTATCTTGATGTAAAGGAAATATTCAAGCTGCTTGAAATGATATGAAGGATAATATTTCTAGGTTTCATTTATGTAATGCAATAAGCACGTGTTCCTTTCTTGAAAGTTCATTTCCAGTCTTTGTTGGAATATGTTCGGTGACTGAGCAATCAGACAAAACAAAGTGAAAAATTAAAACTTTTGATGTATCAGTTAAAGTTTCAACCTGGGATCTGACCTGTCCGGTATTGCCATCAGCTGAGATTATAATTTTGTTCCTGATTTACAGCATCCGCAGTTCTTTTGGTTTTTATATTAATTTGCACCTTTATCTAAGTTGCTTTCAGCGCCTAGCTATTCACTTGAAATTATACCTATTTTCCAACATGTTCTATTTACGTTTCAAGATAGTTTAGAATCATTTTTAGGTCGTCAGTGTCCTGATGTTTAATATGACAGTAATCATGAGATCTTGTAATGATTATGTTCCACTTTTTCCATGACGAGTTTTCACACTGACTAGAAATATGCTGAATATGGTTTTTAAATGTTTCACGCTTGGTTCTGTGCTGCAAGAACCAGTCTTGATGTGGTGGAAATTCATTTTACTAACAGGTAGTACGTTTCCAACGCTGTAAATCTGGCCGCAGAATCAACACTTATGTTGAAGATGACCACTTTCACCCAGTTTTCATGGATGAAAAGCAGGTAGCTGACGATTCGGCACGCTGCGCATAAGAGACAAGGCAACGGAAGGATTTAGCTAATGGACTGCAAATCCATTGCATCCCATCCTTGTAAATGATTTATTGACTATTCCCTTGCCTTTCTCATAGGCAGTTCCAGAATAGTTGGCATCATTTCAGATTAAAGGAATTTTCATGAATTGTCTTTACATGACTTAAATATCTATTTTCTTTTGCACTTTTATTGAGAATGTGAATGTGAATTGATTTGTCGAAGAGAAAACTATTTCCTTTGGTGTGGTGTCTCAAATTAACGTCGAAGAAGCTCAATCTAAGCTGACGACACTAACAGCCTGACAAACTGGAAATATCTAAAATCTAAATCTCCTCAGGCCGTGAAGCAACAAAGAGAAAAAACGAACCTCCGATTTTTAATTAACGTTTCCGGTCCGGTGACCCTACCTCAGAACCCGGACCCGAAATGGGTCACTGGACCAGAAATGCTAACTCTGATTTTTACTTCACAGATACTGGCAGACCTGCTGAGCTACCAGCAACTTCTGTTTTTGTTCCTGATTTACAGCATTCGCAGTTCTTTTGGTTTTTACTCAGAATTTTAATCGTATCTGGGTTTAATACAGCTTCACTGAAATCACACCCGATAAAAAAAAAGCATAAGATTAGGTTAGTATCAAAGAATGGTTACAACAGAGAAGGAGATCATACAACCATCATATCTTGTGAATTTAAATGATATATATTCCCCTTGAGGTATAACAGGATGATTTTTTTTAAAAAATCAATAGGGTAGATAACGAAAATTTTTCCGACAGAAGAAGAGCACAGCAAGACAAAAAAAAGAGAAAAAAAATATTATGCAGAGTGAATCGAGGAGGTGTTGCTCCAGATAAATGACAGTGGGAGCGTAAAGCATCTCCTGAAAAATCTTTCTGAAGATGGGCTGTCAATTTAGAAACCGAAAAATATAAACTGACAGTTTTTTTGGGCGTAATGATTTGAAGGTTCAGAGATCAATCCATGAAAGTGAAGTGCAGATACCGAAAAATATTGATTTAATGAAATGGCAGGAACGATTTGAGGGGAGTTTAGCAAGGACATAAGAACATTTTTGGGTAGAGTCCATTTTCTGGAGCTCACTGTTGATATCTATTTGCCACGTCGTTCAATGCCATCCTTAAACTTCCTTGAATCATGCAGGGTTGCAATGGTGACGGGTGGGTTTGTGGTGCAAAGCAAGCAACTCTAACTCTAGATTGGAAGATTGCATGTCTAAATCAAGTCAGTCTAATGCAAATTTGATGCTTCTATAGTTCCTAGATTTTAAATCAGGGCATAGTTGGTGGACTGATTTGATTTCAGTTCAACGAGGTGTCTCAATAACAATTTTGTTTGCAGCTATTCCAGATTTGCACATAGGTTTTAATATCACTTTTACGTCACAATAAGGTTTCGTTGTGTAGCATGTTCATTGTTTGTACAATTGGAGTGTTACCCAGTGTAAGAAATTAAAGAAAATCTATTCATTGCGGAGTCCTGAAGAAAAGTCATACCAGTTTCAAATGTTTAACTCTGTTACTCTCTTCACAGCTGAGTTCCTCAAGCATTCACATTATTTGTTGGACAAGTCCCCTGAAGTGTACGTATATTTAGCACGATTGATTTCAAATTAACCAGGTCCAGGACAACACACCTTCAGCCATAATGAGCTGCTGTATTTAATTAAAGTTTATTTGTTAAGAATTTAACATGAAATTGTGGATATTTCAGCAAGTCTGCAATATCTGTAGCCAATGGTGTTGCGGGATTATCTGAGTGCTTGCAGCATTCTCTTTTTGGGTTTTTAGTCTATAACATCAGCATATTTACATTATATACATGGACATCGTTTCTACCAGCATTTATTGCCCAACTCAAGTAGCCCATGAGAAGTGGTGTTGAGCTACTTTCTTGAACCACGACAATCCATTTGTTGTTGGTGGACCCACACTGATATTAGGGAGGGAATTTTAAGATTTTGAATCAGTGATAGTGAAGGAACAGCAATATATTTCCAATATTTCAGAATAATAACAATAATATTTCAGCTTGGTGGGAAACCTGAAGATGGTCATGTTCCCATATACTGCCACCCTGTCCTTCTGGATCGAATTGGTAATGTCAAAGGATCTTTGATTAATTTCGTTAGTCCATCTTGTTGACGGCATAAACAACTGTTATTGAGGATTGGTTGTGGAGTGATTGAGCTTTTGTGGATGCAATGTCAATCAAGCTTGTTGCTTTGTCCTGCATGGCGTCGAGCTTCTTAAATGGTGTTGGAGCTGCATTTATGAAGGCAAGTGGTCAATATTCCTTCTGACTCCTGATTTGTGACTTGTAGATGCCAAACACCATTTGAGGAGTCTGGGGGTGAGATATTTACTATGGCATTCCTAGCTTCTGACCTGCTCTTGAAGCAGTGGTATTTATATTGAGTCTAGCTCCACTTCCAGCCAATCGTAACTCCCACGACTTTGACAGTTGTGGTAATGCCATTGACTTTCAAGGGGAAGTGTTTAGACTGTCTCTTATTGGACTTGTTCGTAGCTTGACATTTGTCTGGCATGAATGTGATTTGCTACTTTTCAGTCAAACCTGGATATTATCCAAGTCTTGTTGGATTTGGACACGGACTACTTTGGTAATTGAGGAAGTAGGCGAATGGTGCTGAACATTTTGTGATCGTCAGCGAGCATCCCCACTTCTGACCTTATGACAAAGGGAATTTCATTGATGAAGCAGTTGAAAAGGATTGAGCATGGACACTGCCCTGACAAACGCCTGGAACTGAGATAACTGAACACCAACAACCGCAACGATATTTATATGCTCTGGGTAAGATTCCAACCAGCAGAGTTTTCCCCCTTGATTTACATTGAATCCAGTTTTGTCTGCTTGATACCACACTCTGCCAACTGCAGCCTCGATGTCAAGGACAATCACTCTTATCTCACTGCTGGAATTCCTCTCTTTTGTACATGTTTGAACGAAGGCTGTAATGAATATTGAAGCTGGGCAGTCCTGGTGGAATATAAACTGGGTGTCAGTCAGCAGGTTTTTGCTAAGCAGGTGCTACATGATAAAACTGTTTTTGACACATTCTATCACTTTTTTGATGATCCAGAGCAGACTGATGGGGAGGTAATTGGATTTGTTGTTCTTTTTGTGAAAAGGACATACCTGAGCAATTTTTCACATTGTCGAGTAAATACCAGTGTTGAAGCTGGAGAACAGCTTGTCTAGGGATGCAGCAAGTTCTGGAAGCACATATCATCAGTACTGTTGCCGAAATGTTGTCAGCGCCCATAACTTTTGCAGTATTCATTGTCTACAATTGTTTTGTGATATCACTTGGAGTCAATCAAACTGGCTGAAAATTGGCATCTGCGATGTTGAGGACGCCTAGATGAGACTAAGATGGATCATCCATCTGACATTTAGGACTAAATGTTATTAAGAATTTTTCAGCCTTGTCTTTTACACTGACTTCTGCGGATATTTGTTAAGCTTCTTCCTCCAGTGATTTGCAAAGGAGTACTTTGTAGGTCCGACAGGGATGCTTTCCTTTGTCGTTTATGATGCCTGGGTCGAGGCCAGATGGCAAATCCGGATTTGGTTTTGCTTCGCCAGCACTAAATGAACTTCTAATAACTGGGCCTGTACACCTCGATTACGCAATGTATGAACCAGATTGTACATTCTATGTCAACAAGGTGCAGGGCTGGATGAACACAGCAGGCCAAGCAGCATCATAGGAGCAGAGAGGCTGACGTTTCGGGCCTAGACCCTTCATCAGAAAAGCTTTTCTGATGAAGGGTCTAGGCCCGAAACGTCAGCCTCTCTGCTCCTATGATGCTGCTTGGCCTGCTGTGTTCATCCAGCCCTGCACCTTGTTGTCTCGGATTCTCCAGCATCTGCAGTTCCTACTATCTCTGTACATTCTATGTGACAGCTAGACCAACTTGGTCCTGATCGATGACTACATGGGTTGAATCATAATCAGGAATAAAAATTTAGCATTTTTTTGAAAATTTACATTTCGCAGCACGTCAGTAAAGAACATTCATTTGGCCTGTGCTCCGAATGATTTTATTTCAGCATGAGCAAAATTAACGCCAGTTATCCTGTAGTCTTTGAGTACTTTACTTTCAAGCTGTCAGATCTCTTTGGAAAAAAATACATTCCATCAAGATATAAACAGTAAGTGAGCAGCAGCTGCAGCAATTTGTTTGTTACAATGATTGCAGTAAAGGTAGATCGAAATATACACTAATTATATCCCTATAGACTGACATCTGGTATAAACATCGCCACTCTTCTGTGATTTGTTCACTCAGACTTCCCGAGAGAAATGCATGCATTGCTAACAGGTCTGGTGTTCACCATTTATTATCTCATCCTTGCAGTTTTCGGGCTTCCAGGTACTGTAGTTCCTTTGAAACTACTTGGTCTACTGATTCACGACAGGAATTTGATCATTTTCCGAACAACACTTCTCTTTCATAACATTTTTTCCACATTGGTGATATTAATTTCAATATGATCTCTTCAATGAATGGGCACATTTTGCGGCATTATGACATAAACTCTGACAATATAGGAAAATAATGTTTCTGCATCGCTCTTTCCACAATCTACTTTCTTTGCATTACTTGTAAAATGCATCACCTTTAAAAATATGCGTGCTAATATCTGTGACGGGTAATATTTCATCACAGTGATTACACAGCATTTTCATTGCACTACGAACAACTTATAATGATAATGGCATTCGAATATGTTGTTGATAATCTACTGCGGGTGAGTTATCATTCTGTTATCTCAGTGTAAATTCATGCATTAAATTTATCAATAATGCTGTTGTTGTTTAATCATCAAGCAGTTATTGCGGTGTCAAACTATTACAGCGACAATTCTCCTGCTGGGGAATTCTCACAGCTCTCATAACAGGAACGATGTTCCATTGTGTGCGCTTTTTAACTAACGAATCTCTAAAAGAATCAACATCTTTTAGGGAAGTTGGGAAAGCAAGTCTTTTGTTCTTTTAAAAAACCAAAAGAAATGCGGATGCTGTAAATCAGAAACAAGTACAGAAGTTGCTGGAAAAGTTCAGTCGGTCTGGCAGCATCTGTGAAGAGAAATCAGCGTTAACATTTCAGGCTCTGTGACGCTTCCTCATCAGACCCGAAACGTTAACTCTGATTTCTCTTCACAGATGCTGCCAGACCTGCTGAGCATTTCTAGCAACTTCCGTCTTTTGTTCTTTTGACTTTGACAGAGACAGCCTAATTTCCACAAATGATTCGTTGAGTGATTCCTGAAATAAGTAAATGAGTGAATTTATTAAAGGGTGGGTTAAAGCACCGAACTGTTTACAGTGTAAAAGAAACATACAATGATTCCTTCAATAGATTAGCAGTTGCCTCTACCTTCCAGAGCACAGATCTGTTCTCAATTTATTACACTCACTGCTTTGTCCTGGCTCTCCACTTTCACATTCACTGTGTTGAGGAAGGGTTCTGAGGAAGGATCACCAGACTCGAAACGTTAACTCTGCTTTTTCCCTTCACAGATGCTGTCAGACCTGCTGAGCTTTTCCAGAAACTTTGTTTTTTTTTTCTTTCACATTCACTGTTGCTGCTTATGAATTGATGACTGCAAAATGTGGGGTTTAATTCTAATACTGACACACCAGAAATGCTTGAGACTGTTCCCTTCTTCATTGTTTATCCTATGTTGATCGAGGCTTCATAAACGTTGTCCTCCTCTCTCATTTGATTGACAGCCTTTCTATTTGATATAAAAGTGCATGAAAGACATGACCGGTTATTCTGACAGGACAGTTCATGGGAGAGGAAGTATCATATTGTGAGAGGGATTTATCTGAATATGACTTCGCCGTTTACCTGTTTCAGTGTTTTAACAGGACACCAAATCTCACAGCTTATTATCAGGTGAAAAGCTCAGAATTGATTAAAGCCAACACGAACGTTACTCCAAAAAGTCAGAGAAACAATTTTGATCCTCTCATTTCATTGCCATCACCGGTTGAATTTCGTCTTGTTCTTTATTAGATCTCATTGGGTTATTTTGCATTCCGAATCATCTGACCGGTCTTAATCTGAAAGGTCAGTGTTTTAAACCTTAGAACATTTGCCCTTGGTGACAGATAATCAGCTAGTCAAATGCATGCGTTTAACATAGAATCTGCTTCAACAGATAATTTTGTTTACAGTCCTTGTTCTATCTCACGTATACATTTTCAGAACTACTGCTATGTCTGTCTCTTTCTATTGCAGCCAACGTGGGAGTAATTGTGATCCTAGCTCGAAGTAGAATCGGTCTTTCTCGATGTATGACTTATTACTTAGTGTCCATGGCGGTGGCAGATTATCTGGTTATGTTCGCAATTGTGTTATTGAACCGTATTGCTGGAATGTATTTCCAAATCAGTTTCCTGTCTATTACACCAATCTGCAGCTTTCGTAATACATTAAGCTATGCAGCCCTTGACAGTTCTGCCTGGTTAACAGTGCTTTCACTTTTGATCTATTTGTGGCCATTTGTTGCCAGAAAGTGAAAATAAAATATTGCACCCATTCAACCGCAGCTTGGGTTATACGAATCGTGTGCACACTGATCTGTGTAAAAAATATCTACATGTATTTTATATATGAACCCAGAAAAATAATTAAAGATATACCCTGGTTTTGTGACATCAAAGCACGTTTTATACGTCACTGGCATGGATCACATATGACTGGATCAGATCCATTTTCTCCCCTTGTCTCCCATTCATTTTGATTTTAGTGCTCAATGCTCTGACTGTTAGATACGTTGTTGCTGCCAGTAGAGTCCGCAGGAGACTGAAGACACAGAGAAATGAGGAGTTTCAGAATGATCCAGAAATTGAGAAGCGGAAAAAAACTATTATTTTACTCTTCACCATCTCGGGCAGTTTCATCCTGTTGAACTTGTTACGTTTTGCAACAATTGCCTATGTTCGAATTGCAAAAGTTACTTATCCTTCTGGTTCTTTACTCAGAGAGTAGTAAGGGCGTGGAATGCCCTGCCTGCAAAAATAGTAGACTCGCCCACTTTAAGGGCATTTAAATGGTCATTGGATAAACATATGGATGATAATGGAATAGTTTAGGTTAGATGGGCTTCAGATTGGTTTCACAGGTCGGCGCAACATCGAGGGCCGAAGCGCCTGTACTGCGCTGTAATGTTCTATGTTCTATGTTCTATGTTCTATGTTCTATGTTCTGATATCAGCAATGTCACATTTGTTCTCCAAGAATCAGGATTTATGCTTCAGTTATTCAGTTCATGTGTCAACCCGTTTATTTACGTTGGAACCCAGAATAAATTCAGAGCCGAGCTAAAGAATCATTTGGAATTTCTGTTGAGCACTTTTATGCAAATATTTAAACATTAAAGTAAGAAATTTCAACATAAGCTACATTTTCATTTTCAGAATGCTTTCTTCTTGTTGTTAAGACCCATAGAGGTAACTCATTGAAAATCAAGCCCTTCTATTCCTGGTGTCATAGCAAAAGTTAAAAATGATATAAGGTGCACAAAGTTCCCAAATTTACCTGTCCTCTAGGCCCAAGCTTGTAGAAAACATGGATCAGGTTTTTGTACTGAACAAGAAGCATTACTTATTAATAGTAATTGTATTCTAGCTACAGATAAATAGTTGTAAACTGTCGGTATATACTAACTAAATAAGCTCTATTCTCACATAAACGCCCATAACCCAAGGACAGACAGACAAACAGACATGATAAATAGTTAATTGACAGAGCAGAAGGACGGGAAAGACAGTTCAGTTGTCTTTATTCTAGGTTCTGTCATTCAAATGATCCTTCTGGCTTTTCTCTTGGTCAGCACATTGCTTCAGTTGTCTTTCTCTAGATGCTTCCATTCATTGAAACAGAATGAGGCTAATTATTTCAATAAAAGTTTCTCACTTTACAGTTTAATATCACAACATTCAACAACTGTTACAGTCGAGGTAAATTGGTTATCTTTAGTTTGACATCGAAGTTTGACTACAGAGACCAGGGAGACAATTCCTGAGTTGTGGAAGAACTGAACACTTTTCTCTCTGTATTTTTTCTCAGCTCCACTCTGTTCAGTTAACTGAAAATCAATCACACAGTTGTTGTCTGGCAATTAGGTTTATGTTGTTGATTACTGGTTATTGGTCCATATAGCAATCAACATTTTATACCAGAAAATGATGCACTAGCTCACCCTTGGCTCCACATTGCCTGCAATTCTGCAATTGCTCCTTGTTTAAACAATAGCTACATGGGGGCTGGCATGGGCTTCAAGTTAAATGATTTTAAACCTTCAGTATTTCTTTCAAACAACTGATTTTATTATACATCTCTTTATGATTTCGGTGACTACTTTTAAAAAACACAAAAAATAAAAATACCCCTTGCATTGTCCCCGTCACAGCCAGTCCACGCTCTCATCCATTATGAAATCGTTTCCATCATTATCTGATGCATGCATATTGTAATATATAAAGAATGTTGCATTTCAACATAAGTCAAGCCTGTCAACTGCTCAGTTAATTCCAAATCCCACCGCATTTTGCTAACTCGTCTTCTGCATTCCAATAGGCCAGAGTAGTGGTGGAATCATCATGACATGAATTGAACAGACAGGACTGATTCGTATTTTGTACTGTTACTAGACATCCTACAGCGAGATATACAGACTGAAAAGTCATGGAACAGGAGGTAAATGTAAAGACTGGTCATGTGAAATTGAGAGAAAGATAGAATTTGGAAACAAAGATGCCTCTTCTTCGTTTCATGGTACATGCAGGAAGTGTAACTAATAGATTCATCACTATGCTCGAAAGCTAGTGGTGGAAAGGTTTACAAGCACATCGAGAGGAACTTATGTTACAAAACCTTGGCAACATTTTCTTTTTAGCAACTGGAGCCCTATGTAGATATTTAAGGTTTTAGCAAAGATTTATAACTCGGGTTGTGGATGAGGTTGTTGACTTGCTCGCCAAGCTGGTTTGTTTTCGTTCAGACGTTTCATCACCATGCTAGGTAATATCATCAGTGAGGCTTCCAATGAAGCGATGTTGTTCTACTCCACTTGGAATTTATACTGTCTGGTCCGTTATGGTGAATAGAATCATTTCCAGTTTTCTTCTGTATGGGTTTGTATATGGGGTCCAATTCTTTACATGTTTGTTGATTGCATTATGGGTTGAGAACCATACCTCTAGGAATTCCCGTGCATGTTTATGTTTGGCTTGGACTGCGAAGTTACGTTGTCCCAGTTAAACTGATGATCTTTATTGTCTGAGTGTACTGATATTAAGGAAAATTCGTCGTGTCAATTACTGCTAGCTAACGTTCGTGGATTCTTTTGGCTAGGTTCCTTCCTGTCTGTCCAATGTAACGCTTGTGGCAGTCGTTGCATGGTATTTTGTAAACTACGTTGGGTCTGCATGTTGTGAGAATGGGATCTTTAATCCTTGTGAGTGTTTGTTGTAGAGTGGCTATGGGTTTGTGTGCTACTATGATTCCTAGTGGTCTTAGCAGTCTCGTTGTCAGTTCTGATATGTTCTTAATGCCGCAAACATTACATCAGACAGACAGGAAGGAAACTAGCATTCAGAATGCACAAACATCAGTAGCAGTAGGTTAACAGTCAGAGTTTGCATCACTCTGGCTTGAATACAATTCCAAGTCAGGAAATGGAGATTCATTTGTCTTCATGTGAATTATCTGAATGGAAACAAATTCCTGGTTGCACACAGAACACACACCATGAATCTGCCAGAATCAGCCCAGTGAGAGTTTGCTTCCATCTAGAAGGACAATGACAGCAGATACACGTGAAAATAACCACTGCAAATACCCCTCCAAGCTTCTCACCATTCTGAGTTGGAAATACGTCGCTGTTGCTTCAGTGTTGCTGTGTCTAAACCCTGAAACTCCCTGCCTAACGTCATCAAAGCTGTACCTACGTGCAAAGGAGTTCAAGAGTTCAAGAAAGTATTAATCATCACCTCCATCTTTGGGGTAATTAGGAGTGACTTCCATATCCCGGAATCCATTTTTAGAAGTTGCAGTTTCTAATTGGACACCTGCAATCTGTCGGGACAAGTTCAGAAGCAGAGCGGGGGAGTGACATAAAAGTGAAAGGCAATGATGACTGGGAGGCATGAGGCAAGTGTGGAGCTGTTCATGCAAGGCTCAGTGCCAGTGCTAATGGGTCAGACTTTACTGCCCACTGTTTACGCTGACTCATCCATCACTCCTAATCAATTCAGCACAATTACACTGTTCGTCTTGTGAGGTTCCCTCTGTGTGTATTAACGCGGTGAATGTGCCCTGAGAGGGTGGACACATCCCCATTATTCTGTTAGTTTAAACAAGTGGAAAATATCAGTTTTAAACCAAGAGGAGATTGTCTGTTTCTGTGCATTTTCAGAGGCGAATGTTCAGCTGCGAACTGTGCGTATTTGCAAATTCGAGGTTGATTGAAATTCTCACTGAGCAACATTCGGAAAGAAAACAGTGAGTTACTGTGATCGCATGGTTAAGGAAATGAACACATGAATGGGAAAGGTGGGCTGCTGCGTGTCCCTGTGCCTTAGTTGGTAAAAAAAAATAAGTGCATGTAAGCTAGCAGATCCTGGATTCAACTCCCAGTGATGCCTCTGCGTCACATTATCAGTTCCATGTTTATTCTTCTCTCAAATACAATGTTGTCGATCCAATCTAGTGAGATCAAGGGAAATAACTGTCCAGGGCTTCCTGTGCTTGGCGTAAGCATGTTCATATTCCGTGCTTCCTCTCTTGTTGCCTGGGTTTGCCCCCATCAGAAAATAACTGTAACAATTAACAGTTGTAAGCTAATCAGAGACAGAGATTTTGATAAATATGCTGATTCGACAAATAAAGCTGATAGCTTCGCCCAGCATTACAAAAAGAAATGCATTACACACGTGGTTCTGACAAACGGTGCCTGGATCTGAAAGGTTAACTTTGTTTTTCTCCACACATGCTGCCAGGCCTGCTGAGTTTCTGTATCAATTCCTGTTTTGTGTTATAATTCAAGCATCTGCACTTCTTTGTTTTATGTTAACATGAATAACGTTCGGGGAAATATATGTTACCTGCCAGCTCCACAGCTTCTTTCCTGCTCCTGAAAATCAGTCAGAAATGTTGTCATCACGATAAATGGGCAGAATAGAACTTTCATTCCCTGACCAGGAATCGCACCTGGGCCGTGGTGGTTAACGGGTCTTGAGAGAATGGACCCATGCTTATTATTCCGTCAGTTTCAACAGGTGATAATATCAATTTTAAACCAATGCAAGTGGAGATTGTCATTTTCTGTGCATTTTCAGAGGGGAATGCTCAACTGTGAACTGTGTTTTTTGTAAAATTCGGGTTTGATTGAAATTCTCACTAAGCAACATTGACACAGAATGAAAACAGTGAGTTTGTGTGATCAAGTGGATAAGGAATTGACCGTATGGATTGGGAAGAGCGGCTTGCTGCGTGGTGTGGCTTGGTTGATTAAAGCACCATACCTAGCAAACTGTGTTGAACTCCCAGTAGTGCATGTGCGTTCCTTACTTAATCTTATCTCAAATGTCATGATGTTGACTCAATCTGATAATGTCATAGGAGACAACTGGGCATGATCCATGTGCTTGACCTAAGGTTGTTACTATTCGATACTCCCACTCTTGTCGCCTGAGCTTGTCACATGAGGAAATGGTGTTTCTTGCTGCTTTGTGAACTATAACCATTAACGGTTGAAAGCTATTCAGAGAGAGAGATTTTGATAAATATGCTGATTTGTCCAATAAAGGTGATAATTTTGCATTATGATATAGAAATGCATAACTAACCTGGTTCCGAGGAATGATCCTTTGAAACTTTAACACTGTTTCTCTCCACAGATGATGCCAGTCCTGCCGAGTTCCTCTATCAATTTCCATTTTTGTCTCATATTTCCAGATTCTGCAATTCCTTGTTTTATGTTAACCTGAATGACGTTTGGTTATTTAGCAACACCACAGCTTCTTTTCTGCTCCTGAAGATCAGTCAGGAGTACGGTCATCACCATAAACTTGCAGAATAGAACTCTCATTCCCTGACTGGGAATCAAATGCGGACCGCAGCGGTGAAAGTGCCGAATCCTAACCACTAGACTATTAAGGGGAGGTGCAGCAAGCTCCCGTAACTTTTCGAAATGACACTGCTTTTGACATTTGAATTCCTATCAGTCTGGCTGCAGTTCTGTTTGTCCTTGTCATCGAGCCTACGCAGCGTGCAAAAAGACCCTTCGGCCCATCATGTCAATTCGAGTCCTCAGAAATCCATCTATTCAATCCCAGTTTCCAGCAGTTGACCACAGCCTTGTGTGCTCTGACGTTTCGAGGGCAAATGTCAATGAGATTATCCCCGTAATCAATGAATGGGATTGAAGGTTGAGAGAATAAAACTGCGTTAAAATCCCCTTGAAGAAAGAAGTCATCCTCATGTTAGCCACAGAGGGAGACACACATTCCCTGAGAGTGACAGAGGCCTCAGGATTATACACGCTCCATGTGACTGACGTCCGCTCTCCATCCCTATACACAAGTTTCTCCGACAAAAGGCAGCTTTAGGTGGAACACAAGCAACTTCTCCAGACAATGAAAATCGTTGCCATGAGTGGAATCATGAAATGGGAGGTGAGCTGAAGCAGTCTACCACGCTGCTCATGTGCAACTTCCAATTTCCAAAACCCAGCCTCTTCAGCTCTGGAGAATCTGACAAGAATAGCTTCCACATTGGAAGTAACTGTCAATTTGCAAGTGTAGGAAAGTTGTCAGTTGCACTCGAGCCAGGAAAGATTTGACCCTACAATCTTCGCATCTGAAGTCAGACACGTTACCCATTGCTACGAGTTATATCTTGTTGAACTGTGATGTTAACAGGAACATAAGCAGAAATGGGATTCACAAGGTGAGTAAACAGTAAAGATAATCGCTGTAACTGCTTCACTTCAATGGTCAACACTTTGCAAAGCGGTAAATTTCACTTGCAAAGAAAACACATTTGTCCTCAAGTGTCTGCTTCACTGCCGCCTGGTTCTCTGCTGGAACTTGCCATCGTTTTATTCACACTCACTGCGCAATTTTATGACCACTCCAGTGAAATGTACTTTCATACTTTGAGTCATGGTCTCTTCGAGTCAAGACAGTGAACAAATTCAATGAGACCTCTGGTCATTTCTAGCCAGGGCTCTGGAATCACGTGAGTTTCTTTTTTCATTTGTGTCGTTCTTCAATGCTGCTCAGCGCCTCAAAATAAGCTCCTGTTATCATCAGTCCGTTTTGTACCTTCCTGCAGTACATCTGTTGAACAACATGGATTATCACAACTCCACTTTCTTCACATTGAAACCCAGCACAATAATATGAACTGTTCCAAAGCTTACAGAGGGAAACATTTCTGATGAAGGCGGTTCAAATGTGTAGGAATGAAAGAAGAGCATGTGCAAATCAGGTCGCAAGGGTTACTGTCGGTGTATCTGGTGTTCTAGTAGTTAGGATGCAGAGCTTGCGTTGCCCAGCCCTGGATACAATTCCCAGCCAGGAATTGAAAATTTCTGAATAAAAATGATTTTCTCGTTACACACAGAACGCACACCCTGAATCTGCCAGAATCAGTCCAATGAGAGTTTGCTTCCATCTCGAAGGATAATGACAGCAGGTACACGGGAAAACTACCACGTGCAAGACCCCTCCAAGTATCTCATCATTCTGAGTTCAAAATATACAATTGTTCGTTCAGTTTCGCTATTTCTAAATCCTATAACTCCCTCCCTAATGGCATCATGGCTGTAACTACGTGCCAAGATGCTCAGGAAAGTGACTCATTACTTCCATCTATGGGGTAATTAGGGATGGGCAATGAAATTTCAGACTGAGATTGTGATTTGACAAGAATAACAATTGTTCTTTGACAGTTTTACTTTTCCAAAACAAAGTCTGGGACATTCATTGTGGAGAAACTGAAACAGTCTGATCCCACCCATTGCAAAGACATCCGTGTCACTGGGAACCAGCTCTCCTGAACCGGGGTCATGTGTCTTCGAGCCTTTCCATTTCTTGTCAAGTATCTGATTGCGATGACGCAGAGATTCCATTTGAATTCCCAATCGTTTCAAAGAATTCTAATTATTTCAAAGATAGTGGGATTAAAATCGATTGAGAGATAGTGGGAACTGTCGATGCTGGAGAATCTGAGATAACAAGGTGTAGAGCTGGATGAACATAGCAGGCCAAGCAGCATCAGAGGAGCAGGAAAGCTGACGTTTCGGGTCTGGACCCTTCTTCAGAAATCGGGGAGGGGAAGGGATTCTGAAATAAATAGAGAGAGAGGGGGAGGTGGATGGAAGATGGATAAAGGAACAAATAGGTGGAGAGGAGACAGACAGCTCAAAGAGGCGGGGATGGAGACAGTAAAGGTGAGTGTAGGTGGGGAGTTAGGGTGGGGGTAGATCAGTCCAGGGAAGAAGGACAGGTCAAGGAGGTGGGATGAGGGTGGTAGGTAGGAAGTGGGGGTGGGGCTTGAGGTGGGAGGAGTGGATAGGTGTGAGAAAGGACGGACAGGTTAGGGAGGCAGGGACGAGCTGGGCTGGTTTTGGGATGTGGTCGGGGGAAGGGAGATATTGAAGCTTGTGAAGTCCACATTGATACCATTGGGCTGCAAGGTTCCCAAGCGAAATATGAGGTGTTGTTCCTGCAACCTTCAGGTGGCATTGTTGTGGCACTGGAGCAGGCCCAGGCTGGGCATGTCATCCAAGGAGTGGGAGGGGGATTTGAAGTGGTTCGCAACTGGAAGGTGCAGTCATTTGTCGCAAACTGAGTGTAGGTGTTCCACAAAGCGGTCTCCAAGCCTCCCCTTGGTTTCCCTGATGTAGAGGAGGCCACATCAGGAACAGCGGATACAGTATGCCACATTAGCAGATGTGCAGGTAAACATCTGTTTGATGTGGAAGGTTTTCTTGGGATCTGAGATGGGGGTGAGGGGGCAAGTGTAGGTCAAAACAGGTAATAACACCGAGAGCATCAGAGTCATCGTCCCAGCATCTTAAAGAAGGGAAAGGTGCCTTGACTGGCTCTGTTCAATCAGACAGTTCACCCTTCACTCTCCCCTGAGTCTGGTTCACAAAGCGTTTTGAAAGATTCACGAAGCTGGAGACTGGGTTTTCTCTTTTGTTTCTTTTCCATGTTTCCACCTACTAACAGACAATGTTGACGCTGTTTATAATGTTGAGGGTGGGTAGCGGTGGTGTTAGGCAGTTTGATTGAGCTAGCAGTGAGAAATTTCTACCCTTCATGGGGTCTAGGCCCGAAACGTCAGCCTTCCTGCTCCTATGATGCTGCTTGGCCTGCTGTGTTCATCCAGCTCTACGCCTTGTTATCGCAGGAGTAGGTAATTCGGTATTTCAAGTCTGCTCTACTATACAATATTATCATGCCTGATCAGCGAACTCAGTGCCTTATTCTCGCTTTTGCTCATACTTTTTGACCCCTCAGCCTTCACAACTGCAGCTAACTCTTCTTGAAAACATTCAATGTAATAGCTTCAACTGTTTACTGTGACAGGAAATTCCACCGGCTCACCAATCTCTGGCTGAATAAAATTCTCCTAATCTCACTCTTAATAGCCTACCGCATGCTATTACACGGCGACCTCTGGTTCTGGACACCCCAATCATCACGAACTCTCTTCTGCGATATCCTGTCGACACCTGTCAGAACGATTGACACTTCTCTGAGTTAGCTCCCTCATTTTTTGAAACTCCGGTAAATATAGTCCAAAGCGAACGCGTTTCTGTTCATAAGTCAGTGCTATCACTGGAATGATTGCCTGTAGAAAAGTTGCTGCAGGTTCCAAAGGTCGCCTTCGTGCACGTAATCATTGAATGCAATGGTACGCGGAGAACCCAGAATCCTCCGCGGGGATGAATACGATCTCTCCCCGCTAAGGGGCGGTACTGCGCAAACGCGATATGGCCTCGCCTCCGGAGGTGGACTGTCACTGTGGAGCATGCGCAGTGCGGCTCCCGGAAGGTGAACGGAGCCTCAGTGATAAGAGTCTCGGAAGCTCACAGAGCCTGAGTGAAAGCTGTCTGCACCGGGGGGCAAGCGGCTCGAGCCCGGGGGTGAGGATCACCACGAGCGGCTGATTATTGAAGACTGAAGGTCAGTGAGCTGGAATCCCAAAACCCAATCTCGAACCACAGGCGAATCAGTTTAAAGAGTTGCTTTACATCAGGTTGGCGATTGAATGCGGAAGTTGGTCCCTGGCCTCCTCTGTGGGTCACTTTTTGGTGTTTTATTTTCATCCGGATTGGAGAGCGAAGAGAAGCTGCTGGGTTTAACCCCCAGCGCTGCTGAGACTGACCGATCCAATAACTTCCGATGGGAGGTTGTCACAGGAAGTATTCCTAGATTTGGGGGCTAAACTGAAGGTGCCTGTTCAAAGTTCAGGAATTTGTTTTAGGAAGAGACATTTCGTAAGAACAGGTTTAATTTAATTTACGTCTAATTTTATAACTGGGACATAAGCAAGGATAAAGAGGCCAGCATTCACCGCTGTGCTGCTGTGACAGTTATCCCATAGTGCTGTTCAGCGAGGGATTACAGGATTGTCAAGCACAAACTATAAAGAAACAGCAACATGTGTCCACAGATCCTCACCCCCGGGCTCGAGCCGCTTGCGTGCCTGGGAGGCGAGTTTATAGGTAATGGTTTCCCACACATGCTATCTTAACCTTCTTGGAGGGAGTATCTATCAAAGTCATTCCTGGGATGTAGATGGATGAAACTGTGTCCTTTTGTGGAGGCCCAGGACCGGCAGTGGGTCCCTTCCCTGATGGACATTGGTGAACTAGTCAAGTATTTATGACAATCCAGTAACTTTTCATGGTCACTATTTCTGAGTGTCTTTCACACAAATCGCCAGATTCAATGAACTCCATTTCACAAACTCATGTAACGTCTTAAATAGTTCATTTCTCATACTCACCTTTTCCTGACGTAAATTTGTTTTACAGAGAATCACAAAGACACATTTTTTAGCAAGAACTTCAAACAAACATCCCATCAAGATGTGAGTGAATCAATTCACTGGGACATGAAAGCCATTGGATTTTTAACATTTATCTATTCTGTCTGCGGGAAAAGATTTCCAACATCAGCAAGACACATCCACCCCAAGTAAGTGTTCTTGTGAACTGACTGTTGGCAGGTCTTGAACCAGTTACACAACCTGAATAATATCACACCATTCAAAGTGTGAAACTGTATCCCTGTCCTGTGCATGTGCGAGGAGTCAGCTGATCATTCAATATGGAGAGACATGAAGACGCCTGCACCACAGAGAAACCATGGAAATGTGCGGACTGTGGGAAGGGATTCAAATACCCATACCTGCTGGAAATGCATCGACGCAGTCACACTGGGGAGAGGCCGTACACCTGCTCTGTTTGTGGGAAGGGATGCAATTGGTTATCTGACCTTCTTAAGCATGAACGCATTCACACTGGAGAGAAGCCGTTCATCTGTCCCAATTGTGGGAAGGGATTCAGTGACTCATCTAATCTGCGAAAACACGAACAAATTCACACTGGGGAGAGGCCATTCATCTGCTCTGAGTGTGGGAAGGGGTACATTACATCACCCCACCTGCTGAAACACCAGCGAGTTCACACTGGGGAGAAGCCATTCATTTGCTCTGAGTGTGGGAAGGGATTCAGTGACTCATCCAACCTGCTGACACACCAGCGAGTTCACACTGGGGAGAGGCCATTCATCTGCCCTGAGTGTGGAAAGGGATTCACTACATCACCCCACCTACTGAAACACCAGCGAATTCACACTGGGGAGAGGCCATTCATCTGCTCCAAATGTGGGAAGAGTTTCACTCAGTCGTCTCATTTACTGACACACCAGCAAGTTCACACTGGGGAGAGGCCATTCCCCTGCTTTGAGTGTGGCAAGGCATTCTCCCGATTATCCCGGCTTCAAGCACACCAACTGGTTCACAGTGATGAGGGATCTTCCAAATGTTCACACTGTGAGAAGAGCTTTAAAAGCAGACATGAAGTGTTGACACACCAATGCATTCAACTGGGAAGAGGCCATTCCCCTGCTCTGTGTGTGGGAAATGATTTGTCCATTGAAAAAACCTTCTGAGACACCAACGAATACACACTGGTGAGAAGTTGTTACCTGCTCCCTCTGTGAGAATGGATTTACTCAGTCTTCCCAACTGTTGAGACACCAGTAACTTAACAAGTGACTGCACGGCAGGTATCTGTTGCTGTTGTTCTCAAAATCTTTCCTCACATTACCTCTGCATCTCTTTCCCACAACTTTAATTCTAGCTCCCCTAATCCTTGCACCATTACAGAATGGAAACAATATTTTACTTCTCAACTTCAACTAAACTAAACCTGTCAAAAACTCATGCACTTGAAACATGGTGACTGGGACTAGACTCTAGTTTTGTCCTAAAGAGAGCTTTTTAAAAGGTCAGCAACTTTTTTCTGATTTTCTCCTCGCTATCTCAATTTATAAATTGCGAGGTTCCATTTGTTTTTCTCCCTTCTCTCTCAATGTGTCCTGCCATTTGTATAGTGTCCCTACCTCTCAGCCAGAAGATCCGGTTTCAAGTCCCACCTGCTGTGAAGCTGTGTAATGCGTTTTGATTCTTATTTCTTAATTGGTGATTGTACCAAGTTCATTGGGGTCTGTTTCTGCTGAGGGTAATGAAGGTAATGATTGTTCCATTCCCCTGAAGGACTGGGTGATCGATGTGATGGGGAATTGGTCTATCCCCCTGGAGGACTGGGTGACTGATGTGATAGGAAAGTGATTCAACCCCCTGGAGAACTGGGTGATTGATGCATGGGGAAATTGATCCATCCACCTGAAGGATCAGGGAGCAGATGCAGTGGAACAGGGAAATACACGATGCTTGTGATGTGGCATGTGGAGATCAGCAGATGGTGGCATTGTGTCATGTTAAACACCAGAGGGACAGAGAGGGAGACAGACAGACAGACATTGTGACTCATTGATCACAGTTTGAATGAATGAAATAAAGTGCATCCCATTGCAGACAAAGCTGAGAACAGAGAGGCACAAAACCAGATTCAGAGATGCTCAGACAGACACACACTTGGACAGGCAAACAGCCTATTGCAGACAGAGCTGGTCACGCAGTGTGTCTGACTGCAGACAGAGCTGGTTGCACTGGCACAGATGAACAGAGTCAGAAACATACATATACAAAGAGAGAGACACACACAGAAACACACATGGTCACAGACACAGACTTTCACAAACACATCCATACAGAGATACACATGGGCACATAACGTCCCTCAGTATATCATCAGGGTTGATCTGTTTAATAAACTCTGGTTCATTTGTACAATAAACTCATGCCAATTTGTACAATAAATCTGTGTAATCACTGTTCCTTTGTAAAATGGATTGATTCATTTGAGGAATTCTCAGAAACTCATTAAAAATAAACGTGCTGACTTGTTCATTTCAGTCCCACTTACACCTTGTGTTGATGTGTGTGAAAATCCTGTATTCCCTTGTGGAATAAATTTGTGTCCATTGGTTGCACAAGCCTGTGTTCCATTGTCTAACTGAAGCTGTGTTGTGGCTGGTGCTGTTTTGAAACTGCATCCTTGTTTCCATGTGAATTTTAAATCTGGGGCCAGTGTGTGAGGTGAAGAGGTGGGGGAGGAAAAGGACAGACAGAGCCAGTCTGCACTAAACTGTTGAGCTGATGCTTTCTCTCACATCTCCTCCCTCCCCTGTCTAATCTCACAAAGATGCTTCTTGGAATGCTCCATACTTGGGGGTGGATATGCTCCAGGAAGATGACTGGATTGCTGGGTTTGGGCAGAGAGAAGTCTTCGAATGACAGACCTGAAGGTATCTAAAGTAGACCCTGGCAGCCATAGTTCCTTTTGCCATGTCGACAGAACAGGAGGTGAGTATCAGAGGGTTTTTGTCTGTCTCTGTGTCAGAGATTGTGGGTACTTGGAATCTTGGATTCTTTAACCTCCCCCAACCCTCCCTTGAACCAGTCAGGCTGAAATAAACCCCAAGAGCAGGGTCTGTCCCTCATGGGAGAGAGGGAGTGTGAGAAACTATTGAGAGAGCTGGGACCCACTGGAACAGTGAGTATCCCCTCTTCAGTCTCTCTATGTCTTTCCTTAACTCCTGTCTGTCTGTCTCTCTGACATTTTTGACTTTTCTTGCTCTCTCTCTGTGTGTCTGTCTTTCTCCCTCTCTCTGCCTCTTTTTCAGTCTGTGTGTCTCAGTCTCTCTGTCTTTCTCTCTCTCTTTGGGTCCCTGTGCCCTCTCTTGATCTGTCTCTCTCCTTCTCCCTTCAACTCTGTCTCTTTACTCCTCTCTCTATTTATCTCTATCTGTCTCAATTCTTTTGCACTTTTATTTTTTTCTTTTTTTTTCCCATTTCATGTTTCCCTATCTCTTTCTCCCCGTCTCTTCCAACTGCCAGCCTGTTTTTCTTTGTTTCTTTCTCTTTTGTGTCTGACTTTTACCTCATCTTTCTGCCTTGGTCTCTGTTCATTCCTACTTTTATTCTTCTTTGCCTTCTCTTCCCCCCACGCCCCATTTCTTTTCTTCCCACCTCCCTTTCCCTCGAGCTCTTTATCTCCCCACTGCTATTTTCCCCATCTCTATTTTCTCCCTATTCTTTTCCATTTTTATCACATCTGTTTTTTTAATGCTGTTTCTTTTTCTGCCCTGTTCTTTTATCCTGTTTATAAGCCCCTCCCTTCATTTTGTTCACTGTGTCTTTGTTTTCCACTGTATCTTTTTATTCCCCTGTGTCTTCCCCCCAGCCCATCTCTCTGCAGACCCTTGACGGGTTTTGCAGTCCCTCCATAAATTATCCCCCTGAAAATTCTGCAGTCCTCCAAGTTTTGTGTTCTCATCAAAATTTGCAGACACCCCCCAGTATTGCACCCTCTCTCAAATTTGGTACCTCTCCCAAGTTTGTGTGGCTCTGTCCAATTTTGCGTAGCTCTGTCCAATTTTGCAAACTCCCAAATCTTGCTATTATATACCCACCGAGTTCTGCAGTCCCTGCAATGTTGTGCCCCCTCTCCATTTCTGCAGTCACCCCAAATATTTTGCCTTCCCTCAAAATTTGAATGGCCCTCAAATTTTGAATCCCCTCCATTGTGCACCCCACAAATTTTGCCCTTCCCCAAATATTGTGCAGAACTCACCACATTCTCAAACATCCCCAATTATACAACCACACACCCCTGATTTTAAACACCATTTTTCTGTGGCTTGCCCCAAATTTTGTACACTCGCAAGTTTTGTGGCCCTGCCAAAATTTGCACCTCCAAATATTCCTCCCCCAAGATATTGCACTGACCCATCTGCAGCAAACCCACCAAATTATGCATCCCTCTGCAATGTTCCCCTCTCTGATTTTGGGCCTCACATTTGTGACACTTGTGGCCCATCCTCGAATTAAGGTCCTCCCCACAAATGTAGCATCTGCCCCAATTAGGCAGCTCTGACAATTTTGTGCCCCCCTACAATTTGCAGTCCCCTACAAATATTCTGCAAGCCCTCATGTTCACCCTATTTTCATGCCCCAAATTTTGCACCTCCCCAATTATTGTATCCCCTCAGATTTCACAGCCTCAATAATATTTGCCCCCACACCCCAATTGTTGACCACTCTCAAGTATTGTCCCTTCCTCATTTTTGTACACTCACTTCATGTTTTGAGCCACATTCCATCATTTGCACACGCACCCCATTTTTTGCCCTCTCCAATTACATGCCCCCAAATTTTGGAATTCTGTACCCCAGAGGGATGTGGAAGCTTAGTCATTGAGCATGTGTAAAGTAAAGGTTGAAGTGATGTCAGTGATTGTATTGAATGGTACAGCCAGCTTGATGGGTCAAGTGGCTATACCTTGCTCTAAATACAATGTTTAAGATTTGTTAAGATTATCAGATGATGCTTTGTTTTACAAACCTCCCAGCTTCAAGAAGGGAATCTCCTAAATGTCCATTGATTTCTGTCTGACCCAGCTAGTTCTTAGCTATGAGCTGGTTTATCTCTTCCTGATTACACACTAGAAAACTTCTGAATGCTGTGAGAAAGATCCCTCCTTATTATTCTAAACACAGTGGATACAATCCTAACCGATTCAATCTCCCCTCATACGGCAATTCTGCCATCCCAGGATACAATTTAGTAAACCTTCACTGCACTCCCTTCATAGCATGACCATACCTCCCCCAAATAAGAATACCAAAACTGCACAAAATAGTCCATTTTTATAAATGACCTGGATGAGGGCGTAGAAGGATGGGTTAGTAAATTTGCGGATGACACCAAAGTCGGTGGAGTTGTGGATAGTGCAGAAGGATGTTGCAGGTTACAGAGGGACATAGATAAGCTGCAGAGCTGGGCTGAGAGGTGGCAAATGAAGTTTAATGTGGAAAAGTGTAAGGTGATTCACTTTGGAAGGAGTAACAGGAATACAGAGTACTGGGCTAATGGTAAGATTCTTGGTAGTGTGGATGAGCAGAAAGATCTCGGTGTCCATGTGCATAGATCACTGAAAGTTGCCACCCAGGTTGATAGCGTTATTAAGAAGGCATACAGTATGTTAGGTTTTATTGGTAGAGGAATTGAGTTTCAGAGCCATGAGGTCATGTTGCAGCTGTACAAAACTCTGGTGCGGCCGCACTTGGAGTATTGCGTACAGTTCTGGTCACCGCATTATAGGAAGGATGTGGAAGCATTGGAAAGGGTGCAGAGGAGATTTACCAGGATGTTGCCTGGTATGGAGGGAAGGTCTTATGAGGAAAGGCTGAGGGACTTGAGGCTGTTTTCGTTAGAGAGAAGAAGGTTAAGAGGTGACTTAATAGAGACATACAAGATGATCAGAGGATTAGATAGGGTGGACAGTGGGAGCCTTTTTCCTCGGATGGTGATGGCTAGCACGAGGGGACATAGCTTTAAATTGACGGGTGATAGATATAGGACAGATGTCAGAAGTAGGTTCTTTACTCAGAGAGTAGTAAGGGCATGGAATGCCCTGCCTGCAAAAGTAGTAGGCTCGCCAACTTTAAGGGCATTTAAATGGTCATTGGATAAACGTATGGATGATAATGGAATAGTTTAGGTTAGATGGACTTCAGATTGGTTTCACAGGTCAGCGCAACATCAAGGGCCAAAGGGCCTGTACTGCGCTGTAATGTTCTATGTTCTATGTAGATGTGCCCTCACCAATGCTTTGCATAATTGCAGCAAGACATCCTTGTTCCTGTACTTGAATCCTCTCACTATGAAGGCCAACATACAGTTTGCCTTCTTTACTACATGCTGCATCTGCACACTTACTTTCAGTGGCTGGTGCACAAGGACACCCAAGTCTTGGTGAACATTCCCCTCTCTCAATTTATAGCCATTCAAATAACCTGCCTTTCTAGTTTTGCTACCAAAGTGGATAACCTCATCCACACTACCTGCATCTTCTGTGCATTTGCCCACTCACTTAGACTGTCCAAATAATATTACATGCTCCTCACGGCGCAACCGTCCAGCCAGCTTTGTGTCATCTGCAAATTTTCAATTATTATATTTAGGTCTCTCATCTAAATCATTGACATATATTGTACATAGCTGGGGTCCTCGTACCAATTCCTATAGTTCCCCAGTCATTAATCATTACAAAACATTGATCATTAGTTTTTTTTTTTCCCTGACTGACCATACAGAATAGTAGATATTAGCCTGATGTTCATAACTGACTGTGCAAACATTCAATTAGCAGTTGTGAACCACCAAATTACATAAGCACAGAGGCAGGCCATTCAGCCTATTGTGTCCGTGTGATTCTCTAAATGAGCTTTCTGGCCTTGTGCCATTGTCCAGACTTTTCCTTGTAATCTTGTACATTATTCAATGATAAACAATCATCTGATGCCCTTGATTGAATCTGCCTAAACCACCGTTCCATGCAATATATTCCAGATCAAATTACTAGCTGTGTGAAGTTTCTTTCTCACATCATATTTCCTTCTTTTGCAATTTATGTGAAATGTGCACTCTTATTCTCAATGCTTTTACCAATGTGAACAGTTTCTCACTATCTACTCTGCATCGACCACTCATGACATTTAAAAGAAGTTTTCAATTTTCTCTCAGCCTTCTCCAATCTAACACTATGGCTGAAATTCCTCACTGCTAGAACCATTCATGTGAAGGTGGTTTCTCCAAACCTCTCAGTATTCCCTTTATTCCTTCTCTCCAGCTCAAACTAAATTAAACCCAGAATAGTCTCATGATCCATTGTGGTTGCTGAGTCTCTTCATACTGATGAATTAACTCCATTGAACATTGGGAAGAATTACTGTTTCGAGCCCCTGCTCCAATCTTCATTTAAAAGATGAGCTACTGCCTCCATCCCTCTCTCTTGTAACTCACCAAGATTCACACAGGCTGTTCACAACACAGTGTTGCATTTGATTCGGAGAGGAGCTTCTGATGTCATATCTGTGTCAGTACTTAAGACCGTCTGTCTCCACACCGTCAGCTCATTTGAGTGTGTTCATATCTGTGTAAATGCTGCTGAAACCCTCATTCATTCCTTCCTTACCTCCAGCCTCAGCTACTTCAATGCCGCACTCAACAATTTTCCACATTCTCCCCTCTGTAAACTTGACGTTATCCAAAACTTTGCTGTTGGTAAATTGCAACAATTCTCATTTGTCTGTCATTGCTGTGCTCACTGACCCACACTGGCACCCATTCAAGCGACGCCCAGATTTTAAATTTCTCATCCTTGTCATCAAATTCCTCCTAGCTCTATCTCTGTAATCTCCCTATCCGAGATATGTGGGCTGCTCCAATTTCGGCCTGTTACACATTCTCAGTTTTAGTTGCTCAATTACTGGTGGCCGCACATTAAGTTGCCTCAGCCCCACTGTCAGGAATTCCCTCCCTGCATCTCACTTTCTTTGTTGAAACCTACTTCTTTGCCAAAAGTGTTGGGTCATCTGCCCTGATATTACCTCATGTGGGCTCCATGCAAAAACGTGTTTTACCTCTTTCCTATGAAGTGCACTAGAATTTGTTTTTCATGTTACAGGCAGTATATAATTAGAAGTTGTTGCTGACTGCACTCGTATCCTCTTGCTTGATTTCCCCATACTCTGTCCCTTGATTATTGTTCCCTTGGGTTTGACAGCTGAGGATGAGCGTTGCGCATACGCCCTACACGGCTGTGCCCTCACCAACATGGTAGGCCCGAGCCCCGGGTGGCTTTTAACTCAGAGCCTGTTTTCTGAAGAAACGCTGCAGCTGTTCCTGCTCGGGTTAACTCCGAACCGAAAGCTCCTTATGTAGAGTCCGAGGTCCATATTGAGTGTTTCTGAACCTTCCCATCAAAACAATCCTCCTGCTCAGGGTCACTCACCTGGTATAACAAGATGTAGAGTTGGATGAACACAGCAGGCCAAGCAGCATCAGAGGAGCAGGAAGACTGACGTTTTGGGCCGAGGCCCTTCTTCAGAAATGGGGGAGGGGAAGGGGGTCCTGAAATAAATAGGGAGAGAGGGGGAGGCAGATAGAAGATGGATAGAGGAGAAGATAGGTGGAGAGGAGACAGACAGATCAAAGAGGCGGGGATGGAGCCAGTAAAGGTGAGTGTAGGTGGGGAGTTAGGGAGGAAATAGGTCAGTCCAGGGAGGACGGACAGGTCAAGGGGGCGGGATGAGGTTAGTAGGTAGGAGATGGAGGTGGGGCTTGAGGTGGGAGGAGGGGTTAGGTGGGAGGAAGGACAGGTTAGGGAGACGGGATGAGCTGGGCTGGTTTTGGGATGCGGTAGGGAGAGGGGAGATTTTGAATCTTGTGAAGTCCACATTGATACCATTGGGCTGCAGGGTTCCCAAGCATAATATGAGTTGCTGTTCCTGCAACCTTCGGGTGGCATCGTTGTGGCACTGCAGGAGGCCCAGGATGGACATGTCTGCATCCGCTGTTCCTGTTGTGGCCTCCTCTACATCGGGGAAACCAAGCGGAGGCTTGGGGACCGCTTTGCAGAACACCTACGCTCAGTTCGCACTAAACAACTGCACCTCCCAGTCGCGAACCATTTCAACTCCCCCTCCCATTCCTCAGACGATATGTCCATCCTGGGCCTCCTGCGTGCCACAACGATGCCACCCGAAGGTTGCAGGAACAGCAACTCATACTCCACTTGGGAACCCTGCAGCCCAATGGTATCAATGCAGACTTCACAAGCTTCAAAATCTCCCCTCTCCTTCCTGCATCCCAAAACCAGCCCAGCTTGTCCCCGCCTCCCTAACCTGTCCTTCCTCCCACCTCTCCCCACCTTCCATCTCAAGCCCCATCCCCAGCCCATACCTACTAGCCTCATCCCGCCCCCTTGTCCGTCCTCCCTGGACTGACCTATGCCCTCCCTAACTCCACTCACCTTTACTGGCTCCATCCCCGCCTCTTTGACCTGTCTGTTTCCTCTCCACCTATCTTCTCCTCTATCCATCTTCTATCCGCCTTCCCCTCTCTCCCTATTTATTTCAGAACCCCCTTCCCCTCCCCCATTTCTGAAGAAGGGTCTCGGCCAGAAACGTCAGCCTTCCTGCTCCTCTGATGCTGCTTGGCCTGCTGCGTTCATCCAGCTCTACACCTTGTTATCTCTGATTCTCCAGCATCTGCAGTTCCTACTGTCTCTCACTCACCCGGTAGTTCATCTCGCCGCCAACGCGCACTACGCATAATCAGTCCTCCCAGTGATTGACAGCAGCTTTTAACCAATAGGAAAAGGGCCAATGCTGGCGGACCGGGCAGTGAAGCCTCGTCTTCCAACCAATCGGAGTGAATGAGGCTGTGACTTGCTAACAATGCGGACCGATCAGGGACAGGGTTTTCGCTGTCTTCATTCAGAACAAGACAGACAAGGAGCAACTCGTCACCCATTTCTGAAAAAGGGTCTCGGCCCGAAACGTCAGCCTTCCTGCTCCTCTGACGCTGCTTGGCCTGCTGTGTTCATCCAGCTCTACACCTTGTTAGCTCATCACGCCGATTGTCTTTGTCATGTGTGAGATCGGCGCGGAGGGAGTGGGGTAGAGCGGGAGTCCAGCAGATCAGCGCAAAAGATTTCCAAGAATCTGTGCGAGAGTATGATCCAGCAGTAGAATCCATGGGTCGAGATGCCTTTTTCTGTGCGGTAGATCTCTTTGACTCTATAATCAGCTTCCTCCTGAGACCGCTCCCCACCCCCCGCACCCCTCAGCCCTCTTCTGGCATAGTAACAGGAGCAGGCCATTTAGTTCTTCGAATAAGAACCGAAAGAACTGCGGCTGCTGTAAATCAGGAACCAAAACAGAAGTTGCTGGAAAACCTCAGCAGCTCTGGCAGCATCTGTGAAGAAAAAATCAAAGTTAACATTTCGGTTCTGGTGACCCTGAGGAATAACCCAAAACATTAACTCTCATTTTTATCTTCACAGATGCTGCCAGGCCTTGCTGAGCATTTCCAGCAACTTCTGCATTTAGCTCTTCGAGCTTGCTGTGCCATTCAATATGAGGAATGATTGTCCCACTCAGGGCCCTGTTCCCGCCAAGCTGTTCCAGAGCAGCTAAAAAAATATATTGACACAGCAAATTAAAAAAGACAAGTTGCCCGGCTGTGTCCACAATAACCATGACAAGCTGATCCCAACAATTATCATCCTATCAATTCACTCTGCGTCATCAGTATTGTGATGGAAGCAGCAACAACAGTGCTATTACGCACGACTCACTACTCACTCAGCAAATAACCAGCTCACTGATGCTGTGTGTTCCACCAGGGCCACTCAACTCTTAATCTCATTTCAGCATTAGTCTAACATGGACAAACCACTGAAAGTCAGAGGTACAGTGACAACACAGTGTGTTAACATGTGAAAGGTGCCCGTTTTGAAACCAGGCGGAAACAGTAGCCTGCAAGGCATGCCACACCTGCTTGCTGATGGGAAAGAACAGAGCGTACCATTTTACTGCATATATCATCCAAACAATCTTGCATCGCCAATATTTGCTGCTGTGGCAAAAAACAAATCAGTTAGTTTTCTGAAGAAGGGTCCCGACCCTTAATGTCAACTTTCCTTCTCCTCTGATGCTGCCTGGCCTGCTGTGTACCTCCATCTCCACACTGTGTTATCTCTGACTCCAGCATCTGCAGTTCTTACTATCTCAGAGGTACGGTGAGACTGCTCTTAACATCAAGGAGATCTTGCAAAAAATGCAGTCAGTGGGAATCAAGAGAAAACATGCCGCTGGATTTTGAACTATCCAGTGATCAGGAGCTCAGCTTGGTAAAACATGAGACACAGACTGTGAACAGTGTGTTTCATTCTCAGTTCTCCTGTGAACGGATGGACGTGGTAGTTAGGGAAGAAAATTAAACAGTGAATTTCAGAATTTTTAACTAGAATAAACTTCTGCATATCCAGCAATGTGGAAGACAAAGTCTGATAAATTAGCAACAGTGGAGGAATGGAGAGGTGGGGATGGGGGTCGAGTTGGGTGATGTCAGTGGATGTGCAAAAACTAACATAGTGACTTTTGGTGATGTCACCAAGGTAAGAATAGGAGGAGTCAGGAATACCTCCTTGTGGGGAGCAACAAGTTCCAGATCTTTGGAGAGGAAAGGGAATTTGGAGGTGAGGTCAAGGCTGGTTTTCAAAAGAAAGATTTAGAAGTGACAGGGATTGTAACAGACAAAAGCAAGAACTGGTAACATTATCAGCAAACAGGCATCTCCCCTGCGGCCTCCTTCTGTTCCACCACACCCAGCTGCATACTCTGCCCTCCCAAGCAATCCGGAGCGCTGCCTGACTGCTGCTGCCCAGGGAGCTGGCCAAACACACCGTCTTTGGGGGCACCCAAAGTGGTCACCAAGTACACCAGCTCCAAGTAGGACTGTCTCTTCTAAGAGAAACTCACAAAAAAAAGTGAAGATCGGATGCCCAACGATTTGAGTGGAAAGAGCATTGAGGGGCTAGGTGGTGGGTCTCATGGACGCGATGAGCTCTGGAGGTAGGAGAGGAACTGGACAAAGATATGAGTTCAGGGCTTAAACAAGGTAGAACTTCGGAGACAGTTTCAGGGAAAGGAGGCACATGGAAGAGGCAGATGATTGGACTGTCTCAATCTGAATGACAAAGAAGCTCCATGAGCTTCTCACACGAAGAAGGAGATAGAAAGGGCAAACACTTCAAAAGAAAGTGCTAAATACTTTAGGAAGCTTCAGCAGGCTGTGTGTTTCCCACAAACATGACATAATTGTCTTTTTATCCTTTCATTAACACCTATAACTAGGCTGGAATTTATAAAGATCAGCTCAAAAATACCTGAATGAACCAGTTGTGACATGGATGTGATTAACAGCAAAACCCGACTTCTGCGGTCAAAAATAGATCACGTCAAACAGCACTAACATCGTTAGAGATTTTAAAAAGTGGATTTTTTTCATTGTCAACCAGACCTTCTGGCGGAGAGGGAGGGACACTGTGAAGCAAGGATACATTCACAGTAAAAACCAGTCACTGTCAAAGCCCATGAACTCGCTGGTGTTTCAGCTGGCTGGTTTTCAGAGTGAAGCCCTTCCCACAGCCAGTGCAGATGTGTGGCCTCTCCCCTGTGTGAGATCACTGATGTACAGCGAGTTGGGTTGACCACTTGAACCCAGCCCCACAGTGAGCACCTGAATGGTCTCTCGTCACTATGAATACGTTGATGCAACATCAGGTTCCCATATCTTTTAAAGCACTTCTCGCAGTCTGGGCATTGAAAAGATCTCTCCTGTGTGAAGTAGCTGGCGACACAGCAGGTTGGATTTCTGAGCAAATCCTTTCCCACACTCTGTGCAGGTGTACAGCCTCTCCCCAGTGTGTGTTCGCTGGTGTACAGTGAGTGGGAATGACTGCCCCACAGTGGGAGCACCTGAATGGTCTCTCGTCAGTGTGAACATGTTGATAGGACATCAGGTCCCCAGATCTTTTATAGCTCATCCCACAGTCTGGGCATTTAAAAGGTCTGTCCTCTGTGTGAACTTGCTGGTATTTCAACAGGGTTGATTTCCAAGTGAATGTCTTTGCACATTCTGAGCAGGTCATTCTCCCCAGTGTCAATCCGCTGATGTTGTATGAGGTCAGAATATTGCTTGAACCCAGTCCCACAGTGACAGCAACTGAAGGGTATCTCACCAGCGTGAACACATTGATGCAGTTTCTGGGTGCCAGAGCTTTTATAGTATTTCCCACAGTCTGAGCATTTAAGCAGTCTGTCTTCTATTTGAAATTTCTGGGGCTTCAGCATGGTAGATGATTGCATGAATCTGTACCCGCACTCAGAACAGAGGAATGGCCTCTCCCCAGTGTGGCAGTATTTGTGCTGTGACAAGGCAGATGATCTGCTGAAGCCTTGTCCACACATACAAGACGAGTATGGTTTCTCCCCCCTGTGAATGGTGCTTTTTCCTTCCATGTTCAATATCCGATGATATTTGGGTTACAATAAACTGGGTGACTCCATCAGATCCTGAAGTGATATTTGATGTCAAGTCTCCCCACTACAAATCTTCCTCTTCTGATACCCTGTGAAACTGGTTGAAAATAGAAAAAGTGGAGTGAAAGAGAAACCAGAATAACAAAAAAGATAAGATCAGAAGATACAGGAGCGGAAGTAGGCAATTCAACCCATCAAGTCTGTTCTTGCCATTCAATGAAATCAGGATTGATCTGATGATCTTCAGCTCCACTTTACTGTCTTATCCCCAACCTTTGTTTCCTTTACTGATTGAAAATCTCTATCTCAGCCTTGAATACACTGAGCAGCCCAGCCTCTGCAGTAAGGAATTCCACAAATTCAGTATCTTGTACCCCTCCCCACAAGAGAAGAAATTCCTCATCTCAGTCTTATATAGGTGACTCCTTACTGTGAGATTATGTCTTCTCCTCCTACATTCTCAAACAAGGAGAAACAACTTCTCTGAATTTTTCCTGTCAAGGCCCTAAGAATCTTATATCTTTCAATAAAGTTTTCTTTCATCCATTGAGAAAGTCCTCCCATGTCTGGGATCAATCCCCCGAACATTCTGTGGACTGCCTTGCAGGATGACTAAAACTGTTGATAGTATTCCAGGTGGGATTTGATAGTGTCTTGTGCAGCTTTAGCATATTTTCTATTTTTATACCCTCTTCCCTTTAAAGTAAAGGGCCAACAGACTATTTACCTCCTGATTACCTGCTGAATTTGGATGCTAGCTTTTCATCTTTCATGCATGAGGACCCAGAATTCTCTCTGTGCTGCAGCTTTCTGCAGTGTTTTTCCCCAGTTAATATTCACCTCTTCTAGTCTTCCTGCAAAAATACATAAACCTCAATTTTTCCCATATTATATTCCATCAGCTGAGTTTTTGTCTACTTGTGTAACCTGTCTCTGCCCCTCTGTAATCTCATTATGTCATCCTCACTATTTGCCTCCATCTATTGTGTGTCATCTGCAAACTTGGCGGCAGTACATTCATTTTTGTCATCCAGGTGATTAGAATATATTTAAATAATGGCTCCAGTATTGATGCTTGTAAGAATCTACAAGTTACAATTCCCATCATGAAAATGCCCTCTTTATCTCTACCCCCGCCTTCAATTCTTTACCCAATCCTCGATCAATGTTAATATATAATCCCAACAGTGGGTTCTTGGGTTGGAAAAGGTGGTGGATGAGAGGCATTTTATTGACCAACAGCTCAACCAAAACTTTAGTAAAACCTCCCAGCCCAGCCACATCCACCACCATGAAGCATCAGGGGAGCAGGTGTATGTGACCATCACCACCTCTAAGCTCCCTCCAATTCACATAGACATTTCCTCCAATTCAATCTAGAAGTAGGGGGTATAGTCTGAGAATTAGGGCGAGACTATTCAGGAGAGATATTAGGAATCACTTCTACACACAAAAGGTGGTACTGGTTTGAAACTTGCTTCCAAAATTGGCAGTTGATGCTCAGTCACTCAGTTGTTAATTTTAAATCTGACATAGATAAAACTTATGTTCAACAAGGATGTCTAAAGATATGGTCCACAGACAGGTTTATGGAGTTAGGCCACAGATTTCATTCAATGGCAGAAGGCTCAAGGAGCTGAATGGCCCACTCTTGATCCTTTGTTCACTGACAGCTATGGGCTTCAGTCCCTGTTACAAACTTCCTAACTCCAACTGTATTGCTCGCTCTGATAACTGTCTGAATCAGGTTCTTTGCAATGTTGGTGAAATATCGGACTTGGAGATAAGCTTTCAACCACAGAGCCATATCGTCACCATGACTTTCTACTTCCATTTCAGTGACATGGTCTGACTCCAGCACAGTCTCAGCTTCATGTGGTAAAAATCTCATCCAGTCCTTTGTAACCAAAATTGAATGACCCCAACACACTCCTGAACCACCTCTCACTTTCAATCTCCCTGTCATCTCGAGCTCATCCAACACTCTGTTGCCCATGTATTCACACGCACTGAGTCTTGTTCACATCACCCTGAGCTCACTGACCTAAAACGTCTGCCAGTTGATAAAAAAGCATTTTGAATTTCCTAGATAACAAGGTGTAGAGCTGGATGAACACAGCAGGCCAAGCAGCATCACAGGAGCAGGAAGGCTGATGTTTCGGGCCTAGACCCTTCATCAGAAATGGGGGAGGGGAAGGGTGTTCTGAAATAAATAGGAAGAGAGGGGGAGGCGGATAGAAGATGGATAGAGGAGAAGATAGGTGGAGAGGAAACAGACAGGGGATGGAGCCAGTAAAGGTGAGTGTAGGTGGTAGGTGGGGAGGTAGGGAGGAAATAGGTCAGTCCAGGGAGGACGGATAGGTCAAGGGGGCGGGATGAGGTTAGTAGGTAGGAAATGGGGGTGGGGCTTGAGATGGGAGGAGGGGATAGGTGGGAGGAAGAACAGGTTAGGGAGGTGGGGACGAGCTGGGCTGGTTTTGGGATGCGGTAGGGGGAGGGGAGGGTTTTCAAATCCCTCTATCATAGAGGTTATTCCCATCTCTGTAATCTCTGCCAGTGACACAATCTTTTAAGATATCTGCATTCACCCAATTCCAGCCTCTTGAATGTTGTCAACTCATTTCCCCAGCCAATGGCAAATGTTCTTTTAGTGCAAAATTGTTGAAAATCAAGCGAAGAAGTAATTAACTTGATGCCAGGCCAGGCAATGTGCTGTTACTGCATTATGTGGGAGCTGGTAGACCTCATTATGGTTCATAGTGACGGCATCTGTCACAAGCATTGGTTGCTTGAGGAACTCCGGCTCAGACTTGATAAGCTGGAGTCTGAGCTCCAACTACTGTCACACATCAAGGTGTGGGGGGAGATGATTTATCTGGACCTATCTTTCAGGAGGCTATCACACCCCTAAGATTAACTACCTCAAATTCAGTCAATGGTCAGAGACAGGAGGGTATGACTATGAGTGAAACAGAGGGATGGAGGAGATGTTGCTGAAGGAGCCTTAGCCCTTGAGTTTGTGTTTCTGTGTGGATAAAAGTGTGGGCTGTAGGGACGATGAGCAAACTGGCCATAGTACCATGGTACAGGGAGCCATTCAAGATGGTTGTGGGGATGGGTAGTGAGTGCAGAAAAAAAGGGTAATATATTTGTAACCAGGGGTAGTGTAGTCAGGGGAATAGACATTGTTTTCTGTGGCCAGGATCAAGACTCCTAAAGGCAGTCCTCCTTCCTGGTTCCTGTGTCCACGATATCTCACTGGCTGCAGAGGAACTTGGAGTGGGAGGGGAGAAAAAAATTGGAGCGGTCCACGTAGGTACAAACAAGGTAGGTAGAAACAGGAAATAGTACGAGCAGCCTGAGAGTAAATTTAAAAAGCAGAATGAGAAAGACAATACTCTCTGGATTATTACCTGAGCATCAGCAAATTAATATCAGCAAGATTGAAGAGGTAAATGCGTGGCTCAAACATTGGCATGGGAGAAACAGTTTAAAATTCATTCGACATTGGTGGCAGTATTGGGGAAGGACAGAGCTGTTCCAATGGGATAAATACACCTGAATCATGCTGGGACCAGAGTCCTAGCAAATCACATAATTAGGGTCTATGAATAGGGCTTTAAACCGGTTGTAGGAGGAAGGGGCGGGGGCCTTCAGTTGCATGCAAAATTATGGAAAAAGATGAAGGGGGAGGTGGACATAACTCAGGTTAAAGTTTCCAGAACAAATCATAGGTCAGGAAGAATGGAAAGGATCAGGAATCAATCCTCAGGCACAACAGGTAAGGGGACAACTATGAGAAGAGGGGCAGTCATAGCAGGACTGAGGGTGTTGTACTTAAATGCACACAGTATACGAAACAAGGTAAACGAACTTGTAGCACAGATTGAAATTGGCTATACAATGTTGTGGATATCACAGAGATATGGCTGCATGGGGATCAGTGCTGAGAACTGAATATCCAAGAATGCAAGTCCAATGGAAAGACAGGCAGATGGGCAGAGGGGGCAGGGTTGCCTTGTTGGCAAGAAATGAAATTGTATTGACAGCAAAAAGTGAGATAGAATCGGAAGGTGTAGAATCTGTTGGGGGGAGAGTCAAAGAACCACAAAGGAAGAGATGCTGAATGGAACTTATGAACAAGCTTCCTAGCAGTTGTCAGGATGCAGGGAAGAAAATGAATTCGGAGATAGAAAAGGCATGTACGAAAGGCACTATTGCAATAATCATGGGGGACTTCAATATGCAGGTGGACTGGGAAAATCAGGTTTGCAGCGGATTTCAAGAAAAGGAATTTGTAGAATGTCTATGAGATTTTTTTTTGGAGCTGCTTGAGGTAACGCTCACTAAACAATAGGGAATTCATCCCAAGGAAAAAGAAACATACAAAGGGGAGGATGAAGCAACCGTGGCTGACAAGGAATGTTAGGGAGAGCTAAAAGCAAAAGAAAAAGCACACAACATGATAAAGACTAGTAGAAGCCAAAGAATTGGGAAGCCTTTAAAATTCAGCAGAGGATAACTAAAAACAAAAAGCACTAGTGGGAGAGAAGATGAAATATGAGAGTAAGCCAGCTACTAATATAAAAGAAGATTGCAAGAGTTTTTTTTTAGATACCTGAAATGTTACAAAGAGTCAAGAGTGGACAGTCGATGCTGGAAAATGAGGCTGAAGAAGTAGTAATGGGGAACGAAGAAATGGTGGAGGAACTGATTAGGTGCTTTGCATCAGTTTTCACTGTGGAAGGCACCAGCAGCATATAAGAACTTCAACAGAGACAGAAGCGAGTGCACTGGCCATCACTATGGAGAAGGGGCTGTGGAAGATGAAAGATCTTGAGGGTGGATAAATCACCCGTACCAGATGGACTACACCCCAGAGTTCTGAAGGAGATAGCTGAGGAGATTGTAGAGGCATTGGTGGTGATCTTTCATAAATCACTGGAGTCAGGGAGGGTCCCAGATGACTGGAAAATGGCTAATGCAACATCCCGGTTTAAGAAAGGAGGGCAGCAGAGGCAGCAAACTATAGGCTGGGTAGCCTGACCTCAGTTGTTGCTAACATTCTAGAGTCCATTATTAAGAATGAGACTGCAGAGTACTTGCAAATGCATGGTAAAATAGGGCTGAGTCAGCATGGCTTCATCGAAAGGAGGTCATGCCTGACAAATCTATTTGATTACTTTGAGGAAGTAACAAGCAAGTAGAACCAAGGAGAGCCAGTGGGCATGATCTATTTGATTTCCAGAAGGCCTTTGACAAGGTATCGCACAGCAGGCTGCTAAATAAGATAAGAGTATGGTGTTAGTGGCAAGGTAGAGGATTGGCTGACTGGCAGAAGGCAGAGAGTCAGAATAAAGGGGTCTTTTACAGGATGGCAGCTGGTAACTTGATGAGTTCCACAGGCATCAGTGAGACCACAACCACTTGCGTTATGCATTAATGATCTTGACAAAGGAATTGAGGGCATTGTTGCCACATTTGCAGATAACACAAAGGTAGGGAGAGGGATAGGTATCCTGAGGAAGCAGGAAGGCTGCAGAAGGATTTGGACAGGCTAGGAGAGCAGACAAAGAAGTGGCAGATGGAATACAATGTGAGATAGTGAGACGTTATGCACTTTGGTAGGAAGAATGAAGGCATAGACCATTGTTTAAATGGGGAAAGGCTTCAGAAATCTGAAGCACAAAGGGACTTTGGGAGTCCTTGTTCAGAAATTCTCTGAAGGTTAAAATGTAGGTTCAGTTGGCAGTTGGAAGGCAAATGCCATTTTAACATTTATTACAAGTTGCCTAGAATACAAGAGGAGAGACAGTAACATTTGGAATATTGCGAGCAGTTTTGGGCCCTGTATCTAAGGGAGGATGTGCTAGCATTGGAAGGTGTCCAGAGCAGGTTTACAAGAATGATCCCAAAATGAAGGGCTTGTCATAAATATAGCAGTTGAGGACTCTGAGTCTGTATTCGATAGAGTCTAGAAGTACGAGGGGGATATAGGAAGGATAGAAGGGGAGGCAAAAGAGGAGGAGCAGTGATGTTTTTGATTAAAGAAAACATCACTGCTATAATTAGAGAAATTATTTCTAAAAACTCATCCAGTGAAAATATATGGGTTGAAATTAGAAATAAGAAAGGAATTATCACCTTGATGGGATTGTACTATAGGCCCTCCAATAGTCAGAGAGAAACTGAGGAACAATTGTGCAGAGAGATCTCAGCTATACGTAAGAATAAGAAGGTTGTAATAGTCAGTGATTTTAGTTTTCCAAACATTGACTGGGACTACCATCATGCTAAAGGTTTGGATGGTGAAGAATTTGCTACTTATGTTCAAGAAAATTTCTTAATCAACATGTAAGTGTTCCTACTGGAGAAGGAGAAAATCCTGATGTTCCCTTGGGCAATAAGGCAGGGCAAGTGACTGAAGTGATTGTAGGGGAACTTTGGGTCTAATGATCATGATTCTGTGAGTTTTAAAACAGTTAAGGAAAACAATAAACCTTCTGTAAAAGTTAAAGTTTTTAATTGGAGAAAGGCAAATTTTAATGTATGAGACAAGAACTTTCAAAAGCTGATTGGAGTAGACTGTTCACAGATAAACAGGCGTCTGATAAGTGAGAGGCTTTCAAAAGTGTGATAATAAGAGTTCAGAGCCATTATATTACACTATGTTCCTATTAGAGTGAAAGGTAACAAAAACAGAAGTTGCTGGAAAAGCTCAGCAGGTCTGGCAGCATCCGTGAAGAAAAAATCAGAGTTAACGTTTCGGGTCTGGTGACCCTTCCTCAGGTGAGGCTGGCATGATCAGAGAACAATGGATGTTTTTTCCTTTATTCATTCACGGGATGAGGGTGTCGCTGGCTACGCAGCATTTATTCCCCAACCCTAATTGCTCAGAGGGAAGTTAAGAGTCAACCACATTGCTCTGGGTCTGGAGTCACATTTCAGTCAGACCAGGTAAGGAAAGCAATTTCCTTCACTAAAGGAAGTTAGTGAACAAGATTGTTTTTTCCAACAATCGACAATGGATTCACTGTCATCATTAGACTCCTAATTCCAGATATTTATTGAATTCAAATTCACCATCTGCCAATGGCAGGATTCGAACCCAAGCCCCAGAACATTATCTGGGTCTCTGGATCAACAGTCGAGCAATAATACCACGAAGCATCACCTCCCCTAAATGGATGAAAAAAGATATTGAGACTCTAGTCAAGAATTAAAACCAATTATATTAGATACAACCAACAGGGTTCAAATGAATTTCTTGAACAGTATAAAGCAGAAAGCAGAGATAGGGGATAAAAGAGTCCTTCTCAGGGTGGCAGTCAGTGACCAGTGGTGCTCCGCAAGCGTCAATGTTGGAACCACAACTTCTCACTTTACACATTAATGATCTAGATGAAGGAACTGAGGGCATTCTGATTAAGTTTGCAGATAATAAAAAGATAGATGGAGGGATATGTAGTTCTGAGGAGCCGGGAAGGCTGCAGAAGGATTTAGACAGATTAGGAGAGTGGGCACAGAATTGGCAGATGGAATACAACGTGCGAAAGTGTCAGGTCATGCACTTCGCTAGGAAGAATGAAGGCATAGACTATTTTCTAAATGTGGAGAAAATTCAGAAATCTGAAATGCAAAGAGATTTGGGAGTCCTATTCCAGAATTCTCTTCAGGTTAACATGCAGGTGGACTAGGTACTTAGGAAGGCAAATACAATGTTGGCATTTATTTCAAGGGGACTAGATATAAAAGCAGGGATGTACTTCTGACGCTTAATAAGGATCTGGTCAGACCACATTTAGAATACTGTGAGAAATCTTGGGCCCCATATCTCAGGAAGGATGTTCTGCCCCTGCGCGGGTCCAGAGGAGGTTCACGAGAATGATCCCAGGAATGAAAGGCTGAACATATGAAGAACATTTGAGATCTTTGGATCCATACTTGATGGAGTTTAGAAGGATGGGAAGGGATCTAATTTATTCTTAGAATACTGAAAGGCCTGGACAGTGTGGACGTTGGGAAGATGTTTCCATTAGCAGCAGAGACTTGCACCCCAGGCCACAGCCTTATAGTAAAGAGAAGACACTTTAGAAGGGAGATGAGGAGGAATTTGTTCAGCAAGAGCATGGTGAATCTATGGAATTAATTGCCACAGAAAGCTGTGGCAGCCAGGTCATTGAGTATATTTAAGACAGAGATAGATAAGTTCTTGATTGTTAATGGGATCAAAGGTTATGGGGACAAGGTGGGAGAATGGGGTAGGGAAACGTATCAGCCATGATTGAATGGTAGAGCAGACTCGATGGGCCAAATGGCCTAACTTCTGCTCCTATGTATTGTGGTTTCTTGGTAAAAAGAGTGTCGGGGTTTTCTTAAGAGGGAGATCTGGAAGGCAAAGACAGGATATGAGATAACCTGATCTGCAAGTCTAAGGATAATCTAAAGAGATTCTATAAGTACATACAGAGCAAGAGAGCAACTAGAGAGACAGTCAGGCATCTTAAAGATCAAGGAGATTGTCTTTGTGTTGAAACACAGCAGATGGGAGAGATATTAAATGAATATTGCATGTCAGTTTATACTGTGGAGAATGCTATCCCAAATGTTCACTCTCCATGTATGAAGCTGGACAGTTCCTGCTGCCAAACTATTTGACCAAAGGCCAAAGAAATGGAGACTAGGTGATGTTTCTTATGGCTGGATTGACTTTATACTCTGTGTGACTTCATGCAACACTTACAGTCTATACGTTATCTGGACTGGAGGGTTTGAGTTATGATGAGTGACTGGATAAGCTGGAGTGTATGAGGTTGAGGGTTGACTTTATACAGGTTTTTAAAATCATGTGGGCTATAGACAAGGTGAATAGCAAAGGTCTTTTCCCTTGGATGGGGGAGACCAAAACTAGAGGGTATATCTTTAAGGTGAGAGGAGCAAGATTTAAAAGGGAACCAAGGGGCAACCTTTCCAAACAGAAGATGCTAAGTATGTGGAATGAGCTGCCAGAGGAATTAGTAGATACAAGTACATTTAGAACATTTAAAAGACATTTCGACGGGTACATGAATAGGAAAGCTTTAGCGGGATATGGGACAAGTGCAAGCAAGTGGGACTAGTTTGGGAAACCTGGTTGGCATAGACAAGTTGGGCTGAAGGAGGCTAGAGAACACGGGGAAATAAATATTGATGTTTCGAAAACAGTTCACATTACAGGAAAGGAAGTGCTGGGTGTCTTAGAAAATATAAAGGTAGATAAATCTCCGGTACCCAGGAGCGTATCCCAGGACATTGCAGAGGGAGGGTTAAAAATTCTTTCTCACTCACCCACTCTATCATAGAGACAGTGAACAAAGTCAGAAGTCACATGACACCAGTGAAATCACATGCTTTTTGAGCGCTGCTCCTCCATCAGGTGAAGTCACACTTTTCACCAGCATTTGCAGATCACAGAGACAGGGAGAGTGACATCATAAACCCTTGGCGTCATTCCCGTGCAGAAAGAAGTCATTCGGCCCATCAAGTCCACGGCAACTTTCTGTCGCTTGTATCTCTTGGACATTATTCACAATCAGTGATATCTGTCCTAATAATGGTGAACAGTGTCTGTGTCGGGATGCTGTCTCTGACATGATGATACTCTCGTCATTCACGATATTTTATTTTACCAGGAGGACGCTGCTGTCTGAAACAGCATGGGGAATTATTGAACGGCGTCCTGTGCCTGGAACACACATGCAACTGATGTGTTTCAATTTCACCAGTTTGTGCCTGCCATCTCAGAGGGCAGCTTTTACAAATCAGATCATAACAGCTCGACAGAGAACAGGGGAAGACCATTCAGGCCTTCACAAGTGTGTCACCTGACCTGTATAAACTTGGCCCATGTATCAATACGAGAGATTTTTTTCAGGCGCATGGAATTACGGAATCAGATCAAAATGCATTTTGCAGAACAGAGAAACACTTGCAGGGTCGGAACATGCATGCAGGAACATAGAGCTCCCAAATAGCAAAGGATGATTTTGATCTATCGACCTCTATTTTACAGCCCCAGCACGCTCCCTCAGTGCAATTCTGTTAGCATGGGGTGCCAAGTTTTCAGACAAAAGTATTCAGCTTGTCATCTGGGGTGTGGCACGTACATTTGAGGATGATGTCAAAGGACCTTCACTGTTGTTCTGTAATGTTTTCCCAGTTGTGTGAATATAACATTTGTCTAACTTCCCACATTCTGTTGGTTGAATTTCGATTTGATCCACTAGCACTGACACTGAGCCTTGCATCACCAGCTCCACACTTACTTGCTGTCTCATGCCTCCAAGCCATCATTGCCTGTCACTTTTATTTCACTTTCCCGCTCTGCTTCTGGATTTGTTCCCAACTGACTGCAGGCATCCAATTAGAAAATGCAACTTTTGATCACGGGTTCCTCGGATGTGGACATCACTCACTGGGATAGGATTTACTGGCTGTCCCTAATTACCGCAGAGATGGAAGTGACGAGTTACTTTCTTGAGCACTTGAAATCATTAGCACGTATATACAGCCATGATGCTGTTACGGAGGGAGTTCCAGGATTTAGACCCAGCGACGCTGAAGGAACAGCGGCATATTTCTAACTCAGAATGATGAGAAGCTTGGAGGGGGATTTGCAGTGGTAGTTGACAGTTGCTTCCAAAGAGGAATGTGTGCCTAGCACTGTCAGATTCCCGGCAGCTGAAGTGATTGGATCGGTGGGTTTTGGAAATTGAAATTGGCACATGAGCAGCATGTGGGACTATTTCAGCTCACTGTCCATTTCATATCCCAGCTCATAGCAACAGTTCCCATTGTCTGGAAAACTTGCTTGTGTTTCACATAAAATGGCCTTTTGTCGGGGAACCTTGTGTGCGGGGACAGAGAGTGGACATGAATGAAATGGAGCACATACATCCTCAGACCTCTTTCATGCTTGGGGGATACGTCTGTGTGTCTCCCTCTGTGGATTAACATGAGGATGAGTTCTTTAAGGGGGTTTTAACCCAGTTTTATCATCTCAAACTTCAGTCCCATTCATTGATTACAGGGATAATCTCATTGACATTTGCCCTCGAAACTTAAGAACACAAAAGGCAATGGGCCAAATGCTGTAAACTGCGACTAGAATAGATGGATGCCTGATGACACACGCTGAAAATATGGGCTAAATTTCTATATTATAATGCCGGGGAAATTATCACTTCTTTCTGTCGAAGCAGCACATTTATCAAAATATCTCGTTAGTTTCCAATCGTCAAATTTACAACTTTAAAAAGACTTTATCAGCTCTAATGCTGCTTCCGTTGCCCTGAGGTGGGGAGAGGTTCTGGTTAAATGGTTGCTTTTACCTTTCCTTTTCTGTCAGTTAGCAGCCATGTTGAATCGAGACCTGGTTCCTTTCAGTATCTACCTCAATATGTGTCTCTATTTGTCTCACTTGTCTCTGTGTATCCACCTCAGCTCCTTTCACGTTCTCCCACTCTCTGTATTTCCATCTCCCTCATTTCCCATTTCTGCTCTTTGAAAAGTCTGAAATTTGGAGATTGTTTGAAAGTGGCTTCCCCATCCGTCCCCGCAGGCTATAGCGTCTAAAACTGGGCTAATATTATACAGATAATGTGTCTGTCCCTTAGGCCTGATGTAAGCAGATATTTCTACCTTCAAAATATGATGAGCTGTTAGACCTTGAAATAGAATTCCTAATCCAGCAGCAAAGAAAAAGCAAAGCCACCACAATCATATGATTACAACAATGTCTCTCCTGTTGGTGCAAAGTGAATGAATGGTGGCAGCAGAGAAAGAGGGTGATAAGCTCATGGTGACTGCACCATTACCACAACGTTCCACAATAAGACTGCAGTTTATCCTGCCTCACACTGTTATTCCTACTAAATACCAGGATGAATTCATTGTTAGCACGAAAAGCATTCCCTGATGTGGGCAAACGAGATGACAGGAGTGGGAGCGCCATATGATAACAGGCTGAGCTCAAACGCAGGAAGCATGCTCAGTTCTCTCCATCGACATTGCTGGTTGGATTAAAAACATGGCTTTTGGGGGCAGTTTAAACAAAGAGTCTTCAACAGAATGCAGAGATACCACCAGGATTCAGTCCCAGGATTTCCTGCTTTTAAGGTAGTTGATTTAACCAACTAAGCCATAGCACAACACAGGGCTTGGCTTTTCCCATCCATATGTGCATTTAACTAATCACACCATCAGTAACTCTTTCTTTCTTGTATCAATGTTGCTTAGTGATAATCTCAAACAACCCCTGCTTTTGCAAAGACGGTAAGATCACAGCTGAACATTCTCCTCTGAAAATGCAGAGAAACAGACAATCTCCTCTTGCATGGGTCTAAATGTGATATTTTCACCCGTTTAAACTGTGGAGTTAATGAGGATGTTTTCATCCTCTTGGGGCCCATAAACTGCGTTAATACACACAGAGGGATCCTCACACCAAGAAGGCTAGAATCATTGTGATGAACTAATCAGGAGTGGTGTGTGAGTCAGGGTAAACAGTGGGCAGTAAAGGCTGACCCATTAGCACTGACACTGAGCGTTGTGCCACCAACTCCACACTCACTTCTTGCCTCATGCATCCCAGTCATTACTGCCTTTCACTTTTGTTTCTCTCCCCTGTTTCACTTCTCAACTTGTTCCTAACCAATTTCAGAGATAGTAGGAACTGCAGATGCTGGAGAATCTGAGATAACAAGGTGTAGAGCTGGATGAACACAGCAGGCCAAGCAGCATCAGAGGAGCAGGAAAGCTGACGTTTTGGGCCTAGACCCTTCTTCAGAAAAATTTTTAAAAAGCTGTGGGAGTCAGTGGGCTTGAAATGGATATCGGTTTCCAGGTG
>NC_063338.1:1630921-1646306 GCF_021869965.1 Rhincodon typus | reverse complement strand
CTGGACTGACCTATCCCCTTCCTAACTCCCTACCTACACTCACCTTTACTGGCTCCATCCCCGCCTCTTCGACCTGTTTGTTTCCTCTCCACCTATCCTCTCCTCTATCCCTCTTCTATCCGCCTCCCACTCTCTCCCTATTTATTTCAGAACCCCCTTCCCCTCCCCCTTTTCTGATGAAGGGTCTAGGCCCGAAACGTCAGCCTCTCTGCTCCTATGATGCTGCTTGGCCTGCTGTGTTCATCCAGCCCTGCACCTTGTTGTCTCGGATTCTCCAGCATCTGCAGTTCCTACTATCTCTGATTTATTTTAACCAAATGTATTAATTAGTCTCTAGTCAGAAACAGATGATTAAAATTGACCCAGAAACGGTGAATGAATGACGATGTATTTTCAAGTCAGATGTCATGTGGATTGGCAAACTTGCAGAAAATGGAATTCTCAAGCACCTGGTGCGCTCGTCTTTCTAGGTCTTTGAGGTAATGGGTTTGGAAAGTGCTGCCTAAGGAGCCTTGGTTAGTTGCTACGGTCATCCAGTAGATGGTATGTAAATGTCGATCCCATTGCCTCAGAAAAAGATCTGAACTCTGCACATGACAATTGTTAGGTGATCTGAGATTTCGTCTGCGTGACACAGATGGCTGTGACCAGCATGGAATAATCAATGGCAGGGTTAAGATTGTTTGTGGCCAGGATTTGAATCTCACACGATTTATCACTGCATGGGTTTCACATACAGACAACAGATATCTTTAACCTGCTCCGTATAAGTGTCTGACTAGTACAATTCGCCACTGGAAAATGCTTCATATCGTTCACTAGTACAGCTGGTGTCACCAAACAGGAGAAGCCACACTCCAGCTGTGACAGGAGATTCAGACAGTTATCGTAATGCAGACATATCAGCAAGTTCATACTCAAAGAGACTTTTTAAGTGTTTGTCTGTGAGAACAGCTTTAAAAGTAAGCAGGGTCTGTTGACACACCAACAAGTTCATACTGGGAGAGGCCATTTACCTGTTTTATGTGTGGAAAAAGATTCACCCGTTCATCCCATCATCTGAGACACAGCGAGCTCACACTGGGAAGAAGCCATTCACCTGCTACGTGTGTGGGAATGGATTTAATGCTTCACCACAGCTTGTTACACCAGCAAGTTCACACTGGGGAAAAGCCATTCATCTGCCTCGTGTGTGGGAAGCTTCCCATCTACACCAACAGTTTCACACCAGGGAGAAGCAACTCACTTGCTCTCAATGTGGGAAGAGATTTGCTCGATCATCCAACTTGGTGAGACACTAGAGAATGCACAAGTGATCGCAGGTGTTTCATTCTTCTGAGAGTGCTACTGTTAATTACATCCTAAACTGAACCATGTTCATTCTGAAAGAAGGATTCTGTCTTAACTGATGTTAATATTCCTTATAAATGATTTGGTGCTTAATACATTGGATAGAGATCAAATAAATAAATATTGACAGGAAATTATTTGACCTTTAGTTCAAGTCTAACTGAAATGCTGAGCCGACTCAAAGGGGTTGAATGACATATTCCAGTCATTCCGTATGTTCTCCCCAAACTTCTCCCACACTCAAACTTTGCTTAAAATCTGGTTTCCTGTTGCTGTGTCTTGTTCCCAGCTTTCCCCTGACTTTCTGTTCATCAGTTACATTTGGGACCAGGTCCATTTGGAATCTAGGAACAGGAGGAGGCCATTGAGTCACTCAGATCTGTTGTGTCATTCACTAAGGGTCATGTCTAATCTGTGACTCAACTCCATTTACCCAGATACTTATTTCAATACTGGCTTTCACAGTCTGTTAGAATTTGATTTAAGGAAATGTTTCATGTAAATCACAGCTTCAGTTTGGCAAGTGCCCCAACATAAACATCTCAGAAACACAAAATCAGGCAAAACTAAATGTTGAGTCAAAGGGGTACTGGGAGGCCAGACAAAAGTCTTCTGGTCAATCCCAAAAGGATTGACTTGTTTTGGCACACAGTTTTCTGCACACTTACTAATGAGGTCTGTGACAGGTCCAATCCACTCACTCTAAACAGTCCTGCGGAAGCCCCTCCATTGCCTCAGACCAGCACTGCACTACTTTCTGTACTGAGTCCTCATCCAGTAGGAGGAACACAGCATTGTGACCTGATTTTCCAAAATGAGGATGGGGTATGGAGTGGTAGGCATCTTTGATGGTTGTATAGTAATGGTCAAGAAACTTTGGACCTCTGCCGGGACAGAGACATATTGAGATTGGCCTGGTTGAAATCACCGGCTACTATGAAAATGGCCTTTGGGTATTCCATCTCAAGATCATTTGTAGTAATGCATACTTCGTCAAGTGCACTCTTCACTTCCATATAGGTTTATAACGTAGACTGCTGCCAGGATAGCAGAAGTGAACTCGTGTAACAGGTAGTAAGAACAGCACTAGGTTCAGGGAGCAGTAACTTGCCAGGGTCGCCACGTCTGAGCACCAGGAGGTGTTGATTAGGAATCAAACTCCATTATCCCTTACCTTGCCCAAGGACACTGATCAGACCATTTGGTGAACTGAGAAATTGTCAGGTTGTAAGGCATATCTGGTGTAGCAGAAGTGAGCCATGTCTCTGTAAAACATAGAATACAACAGCCTCTCATATCTCTTTGGTCGGTGAGTCTAGCTTTAAGTTAATTAATTTTGTTCTCAATGGCTTAGATGCTTGCCAGGCATATGCTAGGAAGAGGGGTGGGAGAACTTGAAACTTCGAAGTTTCAGTCTCACCTGAAGTCCAGTGCATCTTCCATGTTTCCTAGTAAGTGGCTACTCCTAGTCGATCCCGGGCATCTGTGAGGGACGTCTGCTACTCCAAGAGGTAAGTGTGCGCTCCCGATTGGCTCCTTGCCACGAGTCACAGACATGAGTGCTCCATTCTTGTGGCTGGTTCAGTTATGCCACCACAATGTCGGGTCACCATGCTTGTCACCATTCCTGCACTGGGGCTCATTTCTATGTTTCCACAAGGTTGGGCCTGCAACAGGCCAGAAGGCATGTGGGGTTGTCAGCAAGGTAAGTAGATGCGTTTGATGTTTGATGGGCACTAGCTTTGTTCACGAGCGCTTGGAGTTGGTCTAGTCGTGTGTCCTCGCTGTTGGTTCTCTGTGTGGTTAGGTATTGTTCCTGCACTGGTTGGGCCTCCATTCCATGTTTCCACAAGGAAGTCGGGCTTACAGGAAGCCAGTAGGTCCTTAGTTCACCTGGGCTTGCTATGCCAGCGTCGTTGGTCGAGCCTTGTCAGTCGTAGGTCACTCAATTTGTGGGTGACATCTATTTAGAGTTCTGAGTTTCTGTCCTGGGTCTCCATGTGACTGAACAGAGCCACAGGCCTAAGGGTCATGGGGCAGAATGTCCCATGAGGTAGTGAGATCTGAAAAAGCGGAGAAGAAATCTCAAGGTGGCAGAGGCAGGGTAGGCACCATTCGGCTCCTGATCCCAGGGCTCGGTTGCTCCTGTGCGCCATCAAGACAGCACCATGCAGCAGAGCTAGCCACATCCACACCTTCTCACCCATTCTCTTTGATCATTTGTCAGTACCTATACTTCTGCAATTTTTGTTGATGAGTTCAGTGACTCTTAAGCTCAAACACAACAGGAGCACCAGTGGAGGCAGGCGGCATCAGCAACATGGATCCAACACCCTGCCAAGTCCAGCACAGGACTCAGCTTGGACCCTACCACAGAAGTAGTGGCAGTGGAGGGGATGGAGCCCTGAAGTGGGACTCTGCTGGGCCCTCACACAGGCTCAGGCCCACAGCCAGCTCCAGCTTGGCCTTGGCTGCAGCGGTGGAGGAGCCCAGTTTCAGAAACCAGCTGATTTTCAGCGTCAGGAGAAAGAGCCAAAGAGATTACAGCTGAGTAGGCAAACAGGATCTGAGCCATCGTAAACTGGACTAAACAGGATAAAGTCCAAATCTGCTGCTTTAATTTCTTGTTTTTGTTTAGAAATCCAGGACAGCATCGGAGAGTGGTGACTTTTTGCACTTTTCACTATATACCAGTATGCATGGCAATAAAGCTGATCTAATCCTTTCTTTCTTTATGTGCCACCACTTTGCCTCCTCAATTAGCTTAGCAAATCTCTTTTGGATTGCATTTGATCAGCTTATTCTTTGTCGAATACAGAAACCACAACTGTGAATAATATACTAGGACTGGCTTCATCAACACCCTGTATAGAACACAGAACATAGAACAGTACAGGCCCTTCGGCCCACGATGTTGTGCCAAACTTTTACCCTAATCCTAAGGTCTATCTAATCTCCACCCCTACCTTATACTATCATCCATATGTCTATCTAATAATCGCTTAAATGCCCCTAATGAGACCAACTCCACTACCCTCTCTGGCAATGCATCCCACGTCCCTACCACTCTGAGTAAAGAACCTACCTCTAGCGACTATGCCCCCTCGTAATAGCTACCTCCACCTAGGAAAAAGTCTCTGGCTGTCCACTCTATCTATACGTCTATAGGTACACCTCTATCAAGTATAGTTGCAAGAAGATCTCCCTATTTTTAAACTCCAACACTTAGCAATTAGGGCCAAATTCCACTTTCTTTCTTTCATAATTTTTCTGCATCATGAATTAAAACCTGTGTTTGGGGACTTACAAGATAACACCGGAGAGAGCAACGTTTGTTGAAAATTGTCTCGCTACCAATATCCTCATTGACAATGCAGGACTGCATCACAGAGTATGCTGAAGGGGAACAAAAATGAGGCTTTCTTCCCTGGCTGATCTATGAATCACCAACCTCTTGGTTAACCAGGTTGACCAATTATGCTGTTCAAGCACATCACTTCTTGCTTATCCAATTTGGCTTATCAGTGACAAATGGAATTCAATCTGACCAGCCCATCTGTATCCTCCTGTAATCAAAGGCTATCCTCATGATTTACCACCCCATCAGTTTTGCATCATCTGTGAAAATAACTGATCAATCCTTCCACATTCAAGTCTAAATTATTTTTATAAATAGCAAGGGCCCTAACACTGACCACTGTGGGATCCTACCGGACACACAGTTCCAGCCGGAAAAAAAACACTTCTCAACCATTACCCTGTGATTCCTGCCTGTCAGCGAAATGTGGATCTAACTTGCAAATCTCAATGGATCCCATAGGCTTTTAATCTGTTATCAGCCTCCCATGCAGGAACTTATCAAAAACCTTGTTGAAGTCTACGGAGACTACATTAAAAGTATTGGCCTCATTGATACACCTGGACATCTCTTCAAATATTTAATCAATTTGGTCAGACGTGATCTCCCCTTCAGAAATCTCTGCTGCCTGTTCTTGATTAATCCCTGCCTCTTAATTGCAAATTAATTCTGTCCCTTAGAATTGTTTCCAATAGTTTCCCCACCACCAAGGTGAGACTGATTGGCCTACAGTTTCTTGATTAATCCCATGTTGAATAAAAGCACCACTTTGGCTGTCCTTCAGAGCTCTGGCACCTCTTGTGGCCAGAGAGGAATTGAAAGTTTTTGCATGTGCCTCTGCTATTTCATTCCACAAACCTGGGATACCTTTGATCTGACTCTGGATATTTATCTACTTTTAAGCCTGCCAGGCCACTCAGAACCTCCTCTCTTTAATTGGATCACAGACCTTCTTCCTGAATTCTACACCAATATTATCTCTCTCAATAGTGGACCCTCATTTAGAACACTATCTACATCCTCTGCCTCCACACACAAATTACTGCTGTGAACCTTTATGGGCTTTACTCTATCCCTCATTATCCTTTAATCATCAATGTGCCCATAAAACAACCAAAGATTTTCCTTTATTTTGCCTGGCTATCAATTCACGACCCCTTGTAGTTCTCCTTATCTCCCCTTTTAAGTTTCTTCTTGCACATTTATCTGGAAGTATTTGCTCTCAGCCCACTCTGGCCAAATTGCATTTGTTCTGACTAAATACATCAGTTTAGAGCTGTGATTTCAGGTGCTTCCTTATTCTTTTTCACGCAAATGTGAATCAAAGAGTGACAATAACTGTTTGAAAAATGCTCTTTACTGATACTTCAACTACTTGTTTGTCTTTATTACCAAAAAGTCCAGGGCATACCCGTTCTTTGTTGGGGACTTTTGCATACTGGCTTCAAAAGCTGCGCTGGATGTATGTTAAAAGTTCCCCTACTTTCATACCATGCTGACCACAACTAACGTTGGGAAAATTCTTCAATATCATGACACATGACTTTTACACTTCCCTGCTCCTCTATTTCTCACAGTTTAAGGAGTTTTCTAAGATGTGATCCCTTATCACTGCCATAATAGATTCCCTGAACAGTATTGCAAACCCCTTCCTTTTTGCATTCCTTCGTTGTTTCACATGAAGACCACGTAGCCTGGAGCACTCAGCTGCCAATCCTGCCTCTCTCTTACCGACTGCAATGTCATTGTACCCCCATGTTTTACTTTGTGCCCTAATCTCTTCTGCCCTGTTCGTCAGACTCCTAGTATTAAAATAAATACCATTCAACCTTGTCAAACTCGCTTTTACTGTAATCTTGATGCCTTCCTAACTCACTTGTTGTTTCTTCTCTTTTTGGCCCTCCTCACTCTTTTGAACATTCTCTCTAGATCCCACGCCCCTGCCTTGTTATTTCACACACACCCCAACAGCACTCAAAAATGCACACCCACATCCCATCTCTCCAGAAGGATGCTGCTCAAATTCCAGTTCAGGTGCAACCCCATCCACCTTGAACAAAACTTGAACAAAAGGGAAAAAGAAACTTCTTCCCTGTGCACAGAATACCAATGGTGCACGACAATTCCAACATTACAAGCTGTCCCTCAATGTAGATATGTCTTGCCCCACCAGCTCATGTGAAGCAAACTGATTATTTGTCACTCAGAATGAGACAATGTCCACGAGTTCTTTGCATTTGTTGGAGGTGAGGATAGAGGAGATGGGGAGGTGGAGAGCCCTTCAAAATAAATGAGCCTGCTTTAGAGATAAGATAAAGACTTGATGCACAATAGTTTTAACAAAAAGCTGATTTATATCATTTTTCTCCAAAATTGCAAACACCACATGTCTGGTTATCTAAGAACATCAGAACCAGGCCCAGAAAACATGGTTTGGATATAAATAACAGTAGGATCAAAAAACCAATTCCTACAGTTCTCAGAAATTCACTGGTAGTTAACTAGTCTTGATGGACCAGGAAATCACTCTTCACACACTGTGCAGGTGGACAATCTTTACCCAGTGAGATGAAGATGTGATCATTTCCAAAACCTACCCTACAGATACAGAAATGTTATTAACATTTTATCAACAATATCAGTGCCTTTAATTGAGCAGGGATTAATAACATCAGTACAAATAGCCCAAAGACCATGGTTCATTCCTTGGTGGGAATAAGAACAAAATCTTTTGACTGCGGTTTGTGGTGAATTCGCTGATGCGTTAACAGTCCGGATGACCGTGAGAATTCCTTCCCACACACACAGCAGGTGAATGGTCTCTCCCCAGTGTGGACTCTCTGGTGTGTCAGCAAGTTGGATGATCTAGTGAATCCTTTACCACACTCAGAACAGGTGAATGGTCTCTCTCCAGTGTGAACCCGCTGGTGTGCCAGCAGGTTGAATGACCAAGTGAATCTCCTCCCACACTCAGAACAGGTGAATGATTTCTCTCCAGCGTGAACTCGCTGATGTAACAGTAAGTTAGATGAGTGAGTGAATCCTTTCCCACATTCAGAGCAAATGAATGGTCTCTCCCTGGAGTGAACTCGGTGGTGTCTCAGCAGGCCAGATGGCCGAGTGAATCCCTTCCCACACTGGGAGCAGATGAATGGTTTCTCCCCAGTGTGAACTCGTTGGTGTCTCAGAAGGTTAGATGAATGAGTGAATCCTTTCCCACAATCAGAGCAAGTGAACGGTCTCTCCCCAGTGTGAATGTGCTGATGTTTGAGCAGGCTGGATGACTGAGCAAATCTCATCCCACAATCAGAGCAGATGAATGGTTTCTCTCCAGTGTGAACTCGCTGGTGTCTCTGTAGGTGAGATGAGTGAATGAATGCTTTCCCACATTCAGAACAGGCAAATGGTCTCTCTCCAGTATGAATTCGTTGGTGTTTGAGCAGGCTGGATGACTGAGTGAATCCCTTCCCACAATCAGAGCAGGTGAATGGCTTCACCCCAGTGTGGCTGCGCTGATGAGTTTCCAGCTGGGATGGGTAAAGAAATGCCTTCCCGCAATCCCCACATTTCCACAGTCTCTCCCCAATGTGACTGTGTTGGTGTTTGGACATTTCAGATGAATCTTCACAGAATGCTCCAAACACAGAGTATGTGGGCTTCTCCCCAGTGTGAATGGTGCTCTTTCTTTCAACATTCAAAATCCTGAGATAAGTAGGTTGTGATAAATAGTGACTGCCACATCTGGATGCAGTTTCATTTGAATTTGTTCACTGTACATCAACCTTTCAAACAGAAAACAAAAGTAGTGAGAGAAACCAGAAGAACATACACAAGTTGTGAAACTGAGAGAAATTAATCTAGTTATTTGTGGAGCTGACACTTGGGGAAACTGCTGGATTATCATTAAAACCAAATTGGTTTATAAATGTCCTTCAGGGAAGTGAACATGTCAGTGTTTGCAAAAAAAAAACTACAGAAGGAGATCGAGGTGGGGGGATGATATGCATTTTATAGATCGACAATTCAACTCTGTTCCTGTTTTTTCCTCACAACCTTCGAACTCTCCAAAGGAATAAGAGTACATGCAGCAGCAAAATGGTGAAAATTTGAAATAAAAACACAAAACACTGGAGATAGACAGCAGGTCTGCCAGTGTCTGAAATGGTGGTAGATGTAGGAACCATTGCAACCTTGAAGAATTATTTAGATATGCCGTACGAATCTCTATACTATAGGTTACAGGCTAAGTGCCAGAAAATGGGACTAGAGTAAATAGCTATTTGATGACACACATTGATATGATGGAGACATTGTGTTCAACAATTTTATATCAGAGTTTCTGACCCCATTTTGTTTCATGTTTGTCTGTGACTCTCTTTCAGTAAGCAGGTAGGTGCAGCAAGCAGGGAAGAATGCAAATGATACATTGGCTTTCATAGTGAGAGAATTCAAATACAGGAGCAGGGATGTCTTTCTTTAAGGGCCTTGGTAAGCCCAAACCTGGAGTACTGTGTGCACTTTCGGTCACCTTTCCTGAAGAAGGATGCCCTGGTGACAGAGAGCGTGAAGAAGGTTCACCAGGCTGATTCCAGGGATGTCATGACTGATGTATGAAGAGGATCTCAATCCTTAGTTAATCCTCATCTCTTTTATCTTTCTGAGGTGCTGACTACATCACTAATATTCTTCCTCCCGTTTCCTGATCTGAATCTGACCCATCTAAGCCTACACACTTTGATTCCCAGCCTGTTGCTATACTAGTTTAAAACCTCATCAACTGAACTAGCGAAAGCCGCGATGAGGATATTTGACCTAGCTCAACCCAGATGCAACCAGTCAGGCTTGTACAGGACCCATCTTCCCCAGAAATGTGCCCATTGTCTCAAGAATCTAAACCGCTCTCTGGTACACCATTTCTCCAGCCACATATTCATCTGTTCTATCCTCTTTTTCCTGCTGTCACTCACACATGGCAGTGGGAGCAAGTCTGACATGACTACATTTGAGGTCCTCCATTTTAATACAGCTCCCATCTTCCTATACTCAGCTTTCAGGTTCTCATCCCTTTGTCATTGGTGTCTATGCGTACCACAACCACTCGCTGTTCACCCTCCCGCTCCAGAATTTCCTGCAGCTGCTCCATGACATCTCTGATCCTGGCACCATAGACGTAACGTACCATCCTGGATTCACGTCTACAGTCATACAAGTGCCTATCTGTACCCCTGACTTTGAAGTTACTATCACCATAGTCCTGCCACTCCTTTTCCTCCCCTTTGATGCAGCACAGACACCTGTGGTGCCATGAACCTGGCTGTTGCTGCTTTCCTCTTCAGAGGCCACCTCTTCTCCCGTCACCCCCGAAACAATATCCAAGTCAGTATATCTGTGGATGCCCAATGGGGACTTCTGCACTTCATTCCTGAGTCTTGTACTTTGTCTGATGGTCACCTGTTCCCTTTCTGCCTGAGTAATCCTCACCTGCGGTGTGACCAACCTGTTAAATGTGCTGTCCACTACATTCTCAGTATTACAAATGCTCCACAGTGAGTTTATCCCCAGTCCCAACTCTGAAAAGCAGTTAGCCAGTAACTGCAGATAGACACACTTCCTGCAAAAGTAGCCATCAGGGACATTGGAAGAGTCCCTCATTTCCCACAGTGTGCAAGAGGAGAACACCACAGGTTTGGGGTCTCCTGTCATGATTTCTCTCTAGACTAGTTAATCCCTTTAAAAGAATTTAATTAAGCTAGGGGCCTTCCTTCTTTGCAAACAGCTGTTTTATAATCAAAAGCCTATACCTTTCTTTAAGTTGATATATTGTACTTTTAAAAACTGTAAGAAAATACTGTGGGTTTCACTTATGAATTGGCTGTCTCTGTTGGGACCATGTCAGTTTCTGAGCTGCCCAGACTGAGACTGAGCACTGCACTCAGTCTTTCAGCTTCACATTCTCCCTGTCTTGCCTCACTCTCCATTTTCCTCCAACTCCAAAGCGCACTCATTGAGCCAAGCAGCGCTCACAGTGCAGCCTTGATATTTTAACTGTCTGTTCATACCCACTGACTTCAACCTCCTGTCCTGTTCCAATGATGCTCAATGGGAGCTCAGGGAACACAGGGAACAGCGTCTAATCTTTCAATCCAGCTTTCTACAACCCTCCACACTCAACATGGAACTTCAGCAGTACCTGGATCAACAGAGTTCTCAATGATCTGAAGCATTTCACCTAAAGGGGTGCTGAGACCCGAGACCAGCAGGAATGTTAAAAAGGAGTTTTCAGGTATTTGAAAATAAGGAATTTAACAGGAACAAAGAACAATACAGCATAAGAACAGGCCCTTCGGCCCTCCAAGCCTGCGCCAACATGTTTTGCCCTTCCAAACTAAAACTGTCTTCAATGACAGGATCTGCATTCTCTTCCTATTCATATATCCATCCAGGTGCTTCTTGAATGTTGCTATTGCGTCTACTTCTACCACCTCGTCTGGCAGTGCGTTTCAGGCACTTACCACCCCTTGTGTGAAAGACCTGCCTCACACATCTCTTTTAAACTCCCCTCTGCACATTGAACCTGTGTCCCCTAGTATTTCACCCCTCCACCCTAGGAGAAAGCCTCATACTTTCCATTCTATCCATGCCATTCACAGTCTTATCAAATTCTATCAGGTCACCCCTCAACTTGCTGTGTTCCAGTGAAAACAAACCCAATCTATCCAACCTTTCTTCATAGCTAAAATCCCCAATACCAGGCAACATGCTGGTAAACCTTTTCTGTACCCTTTCCAAAGCATCCATTTCCTTCTGGTAGTGTGGTGACCAGAAATGTATGCAGCATTCCAAGTGTGGCCTAACTAAAGTTCAATAAAGTGCAGCAAAACGTGCCTATCTTTATACTCAATGTCTCTTCCAACGAAGAGAAGTATGCCATAGGTCTTTTTTCACTAACATATCTACCTGCATTGCCACCTTCAGTGATCTGTGTACCTGCACATCCAGATCCCTCTGCATATCAATACCTATACTCCTAAGGGTTTTGCCCGTACATTCCACGTGTACTTGACCTTCCGAAATGCACCACTCTCATTTGTCCGGATTAAACTCCACCTGCCATTTTTCTGCCCATGCCTTCAACTGACCTACATCCTGCTGTATCCTTTGACAATGCTCCTTAGTATCTGCAACTCCACCAATTTTTGTATGATCCACAAACTTAATAATTAGGCCAAAAACGAGGTTGTAGACTGGTGCGTTTGATTGCGGACGTTTCGTGACCCTGCTACTTAACATCATTAGTGCACCTCTGGTGAAGCATTGGTGTTCTGTCCTGTATTTTATTTGTGTGTCTCGGTTGGCATATAAATAGCAAATGGGACAGAACACCAACGCTTCACCAGAAGTGCACTGACGATATTACCTAGCAGGTTGATGAAATGCTTGCAATCAAACACACAGGCTCAGCAAGCAAGCCTACAATGTCATCCACAACCTGAGCTACAAATCTTCCCAAAAACTTTAGGCCAGCCACATTTTCCTCCAAGTCACTTATGTAGACCATGAACAGCAGAGGTCCCAGCACTGATCCCTGTGGAACACCACTAGTCACAGCCCTCCATTACGAAAAGCATCCTTCCACTGCAACCCTCTGTCTCCTATGACTTTGCCAATCCTGTCTCCATCTTGCCAGCTCACCTTGACACCATGTGACTCCCCATCTAAGTCAATTTTCTTCTAAATGCATATAGACCTTGTCACTGAGAATCTTTTCTCAATTTCCCTATCAATGACATGAGGTTCACAGGCATGTAATTTCCTGAATTATCGCTGCTATACTTCCCTAACAATGGGACAACATTGGCTATTCTCAAGTCTTCTAGAACCTCACCTGTGGCCAAAGAGGATACAAAGATGTCTGTAATGCTCCAGCAATTTGTGCTCTTGCCTCCCTAAATATTCTATGACAGATCCCATCAGGACCTAGGGACTCAGATATCTTAATTCTTTTTAAGATGCTCAACACCTCTTCATTTTTAATAGCAAATTGGCTTAAAAATTCGACACTCCCTTCCCTTAGGTCATCCTCCAGCAGTTCCTTCTCTTTGGTGAATACTGGCACAAAGTATTCATTTAGGGCCTCACGTACCTCTTCTAGCTCCACACATGGATTCCCTCCTTTGACCTTGAGTGCGCCAACCCTTTCCCTGGCTACCTCTTACTTTTTACACTTGTATAAAAAGCTTTGGGATTCTCCTCAATCCTGTTTGCTAATGACTTTTCACGACCCCTTTTAGCCTTTCTAATTCCTTGTTTAAGTTATTTTTGACTTTCCTTACATACTTCATGAGCTTCATCAGTTCCCATCCTCCTAGACCTTACATATGTTTCCCTTTTCTTTTTGACCAAGGTCATAACATCCCTGGTTATCCAAGCTTCACATAATTTGTCATACCTATCCTTCATTATCAAAGGAACCACTCTTGAACTCTTATCAACTGCAGTTTGAAATACTCCCACACCTGATGTAGATTCACCCTCAAACAGCTGCCTCCAATCAAAATTCTCCAGTTCCTGCCTAATATTGTTGTAGCTCACCTTCGCCCAGTTTAATACCTTCACCCGAGTACTGCTGTTATCCCGATCTTAAAACCCACAGCATTATGGTCACTACTCCCGAACTGCTCCCCCACTGAAACTTCACTTACCTGGCTGGGTTCATTTCCCAAAACCACGTCCAGTATAATCCCTTCCCTGGTTGGAGTGTTTACATACTGTGTCAAGAAACCATTCTGAATGGTCCTTACAAATTCTGCCCCATCTAAGCCCCTAGCATGAAGAGAGTCCCAGTCAACACAGGGGAAGTTAAAATCACCCACCACAACAACACTGCTATTTTTATATCTTTCCAAAATCTGTCTACATATGCTCTCCTGTATCTCGCGTTGGCTGTTGGGAGGACTATAGTCTACTCCCAACATTGTGATTTCACCTTTCCTATTCTTGATTTTGTCCCATATTGTCTTGCTCTGATGTATCCTCCCGCTGTACAGCTGTGAGATACTCCTTTTCCAGTAATGCAACTCCCCCACCCCTTTTACATCTCCTTCTATCACACATGAAACATCTAATTCCTGGGACATTCAGCTGCCAGTCCGGTCCCCCTTTCAGCTAAGTCTCAGTAATCACAATAATGTCATAGTTCCAAATACGAACCAAAGCTCTAAGTTCATCTACCTTGCCTATTATACTTCTCACATTGAAATACACGCATTTCAAACCACCTCCTCTGCTCTTTTCAACACTGTTTCCCTGCCCATTCTTAGTCACATTTGCCTTGGTTTCTACCATTCCCTCAATTTCTGCACCTACTGCCTTATCCATCTGGTTCCCATTCCCCTGCCATACTAGTTTAAACCTTTCCCAATCACTCTACCAAGTATCCCCCCCAAGCACATCAGTGCCAGTTCCGGCCCAGGTACAAACTGGAGGGGTTACACAAGTCCTACTTCCCCTAGAATCAGTCCCAATGCTCCATGAATCTGAAACCCTCACCCCATACCATCTTTCCAGCCATGTGTTCATCTTATATACCCTTTTGTTTCTAGTATGACTAGCTCGTAACACTGGTAGTAATCCTGAGATAACTATCTTTGAGGTCTTACATATCAAATTTCTTCCTAGTTCTCTATATTCTGCTCTTAGGATGACATATCTTTTTTTTTCCAACCTATGTCGTTAGTACCAACATGTACCACAACCACTGGCTGTTCGCCCTCCACCTCCAGAATGTCCTGCTACTGCTCCAAGACATCCAAGGATCCTAGCGCCAGGTAGGCAACACACCATCCTGGACTCTTGTTTGTGGCCACAGAAACCCCTTTCTATTCCACTTATGACTGAATCCACTACAACTGTAGCATTTCTATGCCTATTTCTCCCTCCCTCTGCAGAACAACCAACCATAGTGCCATTAATTTGGCTGTGGCTGTTATCCCGTGAGGCCATTCCCTTCAACATTATCCAAAACAGTACATCTGCTTTGCAGGGAAATAGCCACACGAGATTCCTGCACGGCCTGCTTAGCCCTCATGCTCTTCCTGGTAGTCACCCGTTCCCTTCCTGCCTGTGGAGTGAAGTGTGCGGTGTAACCACCTCTCTATGTGCTATCCACAACACTCGCCAAATTGTGAATGCTCCACAGTGTCCACAGATGTCACTTTAACTCCAAAACTCAGGCTTCCAGGAGCTGCAGCTGGAGACACTTTTTGCAGGTCCTGGGCACTGAAAACATGCCTGGCTTCCCACATCAATTAAGAGAAGCAGACTGCGATTTAGAGCTCTCCTGCCATGTCTCACCTCTTTCTCTTAATAATGTCAATATTTTTAAGATTACATCAAAACTGCTGGTGTGATTGAGACTAAATATGACTGTTCCTTCAAACAGACAAGGGGCGTCACGTTTTTGATTATGGAAAACATCACCCACTACTTAGGATGTTCTCAAGGGATCGTCCAGAGAAGATATATGGGTGGAACTGAGAAATAAAGAGGGGTTAAAATTGTTTCAGAGATAGTAGGAACTGCAGATGCTGCAGAATCTGAGATAACAAGGTGTAGAGCTGGATGAACACAGCAGGCCAAGCAGCATCAGAGCAGCAGGAAGGCTGACGTTTCGGGCCT
>NC_063338.1:1602125-1630521 GCF_021869965.1 Rhincodon typus | reverse complement strand
TTGCCGGCTAGGCAGCATTTATTGCCCATCCCTAATTGCCCAGAGGGCAGTTCAGAGTCAACCACATTGCTGTGGGCCTGGAGTCACATGTAGACTAGACCAGGTAAGGATAGCAGTTTTCTTCCCTAAAGGACATTAGTGAACCAGGTGGGTTTTTCCAACAATCGGCAATGGATTCATGGTCATCATTAGGTTCTTAATTCCAGATTTTTTTTTACTGAATTCAGATTCCACAATCTGCCGTGGCGGGATTTGAACCCAGGTGCCCAGAATGTTATCTAGGTCTCTGGATTAACAGTCCAGTGATAATACCACGAGGATTGGGATCCCACAGGGGAAGCAATCCCCTGATGGGATTGTACTGTTAGCTTCCCCCATCAGTCAGCAGGAAATTGAGGAGCAAATATATAGGGAGATCACAGATAGTTGTAAGTGGCCCCTCTCAGACTACTATTTCCTTCCCTGGCTGCAGGGCCCAAAATTGAACATATACCCTAGGGATGGTCTAACCACATGTCTGAAACATATCAGAGCAATTTTCCCACAGACACATCAAGACAAATCTTTTTCCTTCCTGAGACAAATGCTCATGATATTCAGATCTTGAGGACTCCACTGACTCTGTCAGAACTTATTTTGAGACACTAGTCTACAAATTATTTTCAAATAATATCCTGCAAAATGAGTTTTTTTTCCTGTCATTTGTGGGATGTGGGCATCGCTGGCTGGCTGTCATTTCTTGCCCATCCCTAGTTGCCCTTGAGAAGGGGGTGGTGAGCTGCCTTCTTGAACCGCTGTAGTCCACCTGCTGTAGGTTGACCCACAATGCCATTAAGGAGAGAATTCCAGGATTTTGACCCAGTGACAGTGAAGGAACGACAATATATTTCCAAGTCAGAGTGGTGAGTGATTTGGAGGGAAACTTGGAGGTGGTGGTATTCCCATATGTCTGCTGCCCCTGTCCTTCTAGATGGAAGTGGTCGTAGGTTTGGAAGGTGCTGTCTGAGGATCTTTGGTGAATTTCTGCAGTGCATCTTGTAGATAGTACACACTGCTGCTACTGAGCGTCGGTGGTGGTGGGAGTGGATGTAGTGCCAATCAAGTGGGCTGCTTTGTCCTGGATGGTGTCAAGTTTCTTAAGTGTTGTTGGGGCTGCACTCATCCAGGCAAGTGGGGAGTATTCCATCACCCACCTGACTTGTGCCTTGTAGATGGTGGACAGGCTTTGAGTCAGGAGGCGAGTTGCTCGCTGCAGTATTCCTAGCTTCTGGTCTACTCTTGCAGCCACAAAAGAGTTCAGAAGATTCAGAAAAATGACGGTCAGCCCACAATAAAAATCCAGAAACCTTCCTCTTGGTTTCACTTTGCGGCGTGTAAATCATCTCTAAGTCAGCCCAACACCCACCTAGAGATGAGAAGCATATGTATGTGCGCTGCTGTACCTTGTCCCCAGTAAAGATGGCAGTGGTAGCCCAGGGCGTTTCAGCGCCTGAGGTCTGCAGCCGCTTTTCTGTTTGCTGCAAAAGTGGGATCAAGAATTTATAATTTGGGTTAAGTGTCTACACCTGTGTTTATAAAACATCCCAATCCACACTGACTCAATTTTTCTCCATGCCTGCTGATCCTGCCCCCCATTCCTGTCTCCTTACTTCTAATACTTACTCAGGCAGCAGTCACAGCGGCACTGCGCTTGTAGAGTTGATAACCGCGCATCATCCTGCTGGACCCGCCCCTCACCCGCTGATTGATTGGAAGACCACCTGAGCCCACATCGTTTGCCAGTCGCGCCTACTCTCCTCCTATTGGTCTCTGACCTGCCAATCAGCCAAGCCCCACTGTGAGCTAAGTGGCAGGAGGCGCCCTGTCTACTGTGCAGGGGTAAACTTCATCATTCACAGTGAATGGTGCAGAATCACAGAGCATAGGGGGCTGCTGGCCATTCAGCCCATTGGGGCCATACTCTCTCACTCGAGAAACGCTATACCAACTCCTGTGCCCATTGCCTTGGCCTGAAAATCTTTCCTTGACAAGTTAAATTCCAAATCTCTCTTGAGAACAACTGCTTCGAGTTGCTGTTCAAACTGTTCAAGACCCTCAGAACTTACCCAATAAAATAATCTTCTCATTTTCACACCGTATTATTTGCCAGTTATCTGAAAGGGCATAGAAGGGAACATAGGACTGGGATATCATGGCTGTTACAGAAAAATGGCTGAAGGAGGGCGAATGCTCCAGCTGCAATAGTATGGATAGAAGGGGAGGCCAGAGAGGAAAGGGGTGCCACGTTTTTGATTATGGAAAACATCATCCACTACTTAGGATGTTACCAAGGGATCATTCAGTGAAGATATATGGGTGGAATTGAGAAATAAAAAGGGATGATCACTTTGACGGGATTGTACTGTTAGCTCCATCAACAGTCAGCAGGAAATTGAGGAGCAAATATACAGGGAGATCACAGATAGCATTATGAAAAAAGAGGGTTGTAATGGTATGACATTTTAACTTTCCAAACATAGATTGGGACTGTCATAATATCACGAGCTTGGAATGAGGAGGAATTTCTTTACTGTGTTCAAGAAAACTTTCCCAATCAATATGTAGATGGCCCTCTTAGAGAAGGGGCAAAACCCAACCTCCTAGTATATAAGAAATAGGAGCAGGAATAGGCTATCTGCACCATCGAGCCTACTCTGCCATTCATTAAGACCATGGCTGACCTTTTCACGTACTCAGCTCCAATTACCCGCCCGCTCACCATAACACTTAATTCCTTTACTGTTCAAAAATTTTTCTATCTTTGCTTTAAAAACATTCAACGAGATAGCCTCAGCTGCTTCACTGGGCAGGGAATTCCAGATTCACAACCCTTTGGGTGAAGAAGTTCCTCGTCAACTCAGTCCTCAATCTACTCCTCCTTATTTTAAGACTATGCCCCTTAGTTCCAGTTTCACCCACCAGTGGAAACAACCTCCTTGCTTCTATCTTATTGATGTTATCTATCTTGTATAGTACTCTAAGGTTCACTCATCCCCCCAACTCCAACATTCTTCTAAATTTCAATGAGCATAGTCACAGTCTACTCAACCTGTCCTCATAAGGCAAATATCTCAGTTCTGGAATCAATCTAGTGAACTTCCTCTGCATCCTATCCAGTGCCAGCACATCCTTTCTCAAGTAAGGAGGCCAAATCGTAATAGGTGTGGTGTGGCCTGACCCAACACCCTGTACAGCTGCAGCATAACGTCCCTGTTTTTGAACTCCATCCCTCTAGCAACGAAGGACAATATTCCATTTGTCTTCTTAATTACCTGCTGCACCTGCAAACCAACTTTCTGCGAATCATGCACAAGGACACCCATGTCCCTCTGCGCAGAAGCACAGGAATCTCCACTTGGGAAATAAACCTGGGCAAGTCTCTGGGCATTTTCCGACCAGTATCTAAGACCATAACGGGATCTTGGTCAATAGGGCCAGTGGGTTGAGGAATGGCAGATGGAGTTTAGAAGTTTTGCATTTGGTGAAACAAGCTAATGGTAGGACCTTGGAGAATGTTGTAAAACAAAGAGACCTAGTGGTGCAGGTACTTGGTTCCTTGAAGATGCTGTCACAAGTAGAAATGGTGGTGAAGGCTGCATTTGGCAACTTGTTTTCATCAGTCAGAGCACCGAGTACAGGAATTAGCTGTACGATACATTGGTGAGGCCACATTTGGAGCACTGCATACAATTTGGGTTGCCCTGCTACAGGAAGGATGTTATTGAACTGGAAAGGGCGCAAAAAAAGATATTTCCAAGACTGTAGGGTTTGTGCTATAAGGAGAGGCTGGATAGGCTGGGACTTCTTTCCCTGGATCATAGGAGGTTGAGGAGTGATGTTATTGAGGTTTATAAAATCACGAGGGGCATAAATAAGGTGAATAGCCAAGGTTTTTATCCCAGTGTTGGGGAGTCCATAACTAAAGGGCATCTGTTTAAGGTGAGAAGGGAAAGATTTAAAAGGGACCTGAAGTGCAATCTTTTCTCACAGAGTGTGATTTGTATATAGAACAAGCTGCCAGAGGAAATAGCAGAAGCGAGTACAATTACAACATTTAAAAGATATTTGGACAGGTACACAGGCAGGAAAGGTGGAGGGGGGCAGGGTCAAATCCAGGCAAAGGGGTCTAATTTAGTTTCGGAAACCTGGTTGGCATGGATGAGTTGCGCCAAAGGGTCTTTTCTCGTGCTGAATGACAATAAAAGCTGTGTTCTACGGTTACCAAAAATTGTGACAATGTTAATAATTTCTCTTTCTCTGCAAATGAAAACCATGGAAATGTTTCTACACCGACTAAATCACTGCTTAACCTTCTCAGCTTCAAGGAGAATTATCTGAGCTTTGGATAAATCTCCACAAAACAGAAATCCATCTTTATTTTAATTTATTCATGGGGTGTAGTCTTACCCTTGGAGAAAGTGGTGGTGAGCTGCCCTCCTGAACTGCTGTAGTCCATGTGCTACAAATACACTACTGTGTTTTTTGGACGATCATGTCTTCCAGCCTTACAACCCTCCCCATTTCTGGAATCTCCTCCAGCCTCACAAACTTTCCGATCTCTAATCTCCTCCAGCCCCAACAAAACTTCCTTCCTCTGTAATGTCCTTCAGCCTAGTGGTATTATCACTGGACTGTTAATCCAGAGACCCAGATAATGCCTGGGGATCTGGGTTCGAATCCCGCCATGACAGATGGTGGAATTTGAATTCAATAAATATCTGGAATTAACAGTCTAATGATGACCATGAATCCATTGCCAATTGTCAGAAAAATCCATCTGGTTCACTAATGTCCTTTAGGGAAGGAAACTGCCATCCTTACCTGGTCTGGCCTCCATGTGACTCCAGACCCACAGCAATGTGGTTGACTCTTAACTACCCTCTGGGCAATTAGGGATGGGCAATAAATGCTGCCTAGCCAGCGATGCCCTCATCCCGTGAATGAATCAAAAGAAACCTCTAGCACCAGCCCTTACAACCATCCCTGTCATCTTCTACAGCCTCAGAACCGTCCCTATCTCTAATATTCTCCAGCCTCACAAATCCCTGAGATATGTACTTTCTCCCAAAACCATTCTGATGAGGATACCCCATTTTCATTACTCCACTTGATGGTAGCACTTTCAGATTCCGCACCCAGAGCTCCAGAATTTCTTTCTAAAGCAGCCCACTTCTCTACCTTACTTTCCTCCTGAAGAACATTGACCAATCATGTGTCATCTATTCTAATATCACCTTCTTTGACCTGGTTTCAACTGGTGCTTCTCATATTCCTACATCAAGTATTTCCGACAGAAAAAGGCTCAGAGGCCCATCGAGTCTGTGCCAGTTAAAAAAAAACTAACTATTCTGATCACATTTTCCAGCACTTGGACCATAGCATCGTCTGCTTTTGCATTGTAAGTGTGCATCTAAATATGTTTTAAATATTATCAGGATTTCTGCTTCTACCACCCTTACAGACAGTGAGGTTCAGTGTAATTGTCACTGCATGATGACATCATACACAGGTTCACAGAGCGTCTGGGTCTGTGCAAACCAGAGACCATCACACACTGGGAAGGATGGGAGGGGCCCGGAGAGGGTGCAGAGGAGATTTACCAGAATAGTTTGTAGGATGAGGGATTTTAGTTGCACGGTTAGGGTTTGTTTAAAAGTATTATTCATTCATATGACATGGATGTTGCTGGTACACATCGAGAATATCCATCTACAACAGATGGACACTCCTTCTCAACCTCTCCCCTCAACTGCAGTGTGGTAACCTTCAGGTTAAACCACCACCAGTCATTTCTCTCTAATGAGAGAGAGCAACCCTATTGTCTGGTAGGACAATGGTGAGGAGAGAGGCTATGTTGAAGATGGCAGATGGGACACCAGTCAGGTACAGCACTTTGTCCTGGAGTATTTTCACTTTCTTTCATTTCTGTTGGGGGCTGCACTGATGCAGGCAAATGGAGAATGTTCCAACACAATCCTGATGAGTGTCTTATAGACAGCAAACATACATTGGGGAAATAAAGTGTTTGGAGAAACTGAGATTGTTCTCCTTGCATCAAAGGAAATTGAGGAGAGCTTTGGTACAGGTGGTTATAGAAGATATACATTAGCATGATAAAACCTACACTCATCGGCTGAGCATAAAAGGATTGCAGGACAGAGCCTGAAGGTTTTGGGGAAAATCTGTGAGAATGGGGTGATTTAAGGGAGAAATTTTATGCAGCAAGTGAGAATGAGCAGGAACACAATACTCACACACAATGCGGATATCCAGGCTCTGATGAATAAAGTAATTCTGTGAGTTTGGCATTACAGTTATTGAGATTCCCACCTGCAAGTCCACTTGTAATATCCTGTAACACAAGTTCATAAAATACATCACTGTCAGTCTCGGGTAAAAATTCCCAACATCCCCTCCTCCTGGCCCAGGATGACTGTACATTCTCCTTGTGGAGATCAGCAGTCAATTCAGGGGGAAAACTGAGGGTTTCTACTATGGGACATCATGTGACTCTACTTTTCTATTGTAAAGTTACAGCAGTGCGTTTTTTTTGATTAGCTGTTTTGTTGAGATCTGTCTCTTGATTAAAATTTAAAAATATAAAACAGATAATGAGTTTATCCTGGAAGTGTGTTTTGTAGAGCAGTGAGACAGCTATTTTCAGGGTCTGTAGATTGTTAAGGTGCAAAGAGGGCGTTTACTAGACTGATGTGTTCTTCCTGTCTGATACAGGACATTAGGGAGAATTTCCATGTTACTGATAATTATGTCTGCATGAAGTGTGTTTGACTGTGAATCCTACCGGTTCGCATGAATCAGTTAGAGGCAGTGAGGAATTTACAGAAGCCGCTTTCCTACCATCCTGAAACTACCATCCATACCAATCAGTGCTAGTTTCATGATGGTAGCAAAGCCGCAGATACAGTAAGATAGATGGGATACCTCCAAGAACAGTAGGGGAGGTAGGCAGGTGGTGCAGGAGTCTCCTATGGCTATCCCCATCTCAAACAAGTATGCTGTTTTGGAAAATGTAGGCAATGAAGGAATCTCAGGGGAATGTAGCACTGACAGCCAAGTTTCCGGTTCTGAGACTGGCTCTACTGTAACGAGGGGTATGTCAGGTTCCAAGTGATCAATTGTGATAGGGGACTCTCTAGTTAGAGGCAGAGACAGACATTTTTAGGGCTGACTGCGAGACATCAGAATGGTGCGTTGCCTCCCTGGTGCCAGGATCAAGGATATCTCAGAGAGGGTGCAGAATATTCTCAAAGGGGAGAGGGGCCAGTAGGACGTCATTGTACACATTGGAACCAATGACATAGGACAAGGAAAGGACGAGGTTCGAAGGAGAGAATATAGGAAATTAGGCAGGAATTTCAAGAGTAGGTCCTCAAGGATTGTAATATCCGGTTGGATGTGGGAGATTAGGGAGAATTTAAACGTTACTGATGATTATATCTGCAGGAAGTGTGTTTGGTTGCGAATCCAATCGGATCACATGGATCAGTTGGAGTGACACTTAAGAGGTAATGAGGAATTTACAGGAGTAAGGTGTGATGGATGGCAGTTTCAGGAAGGGAGAAAAAAAATTGCAGAGATAGGTAGATTTGTTGCCTCCAGGAAAGGTAGGAGGGGGTTGGTGCCACGAGCTACTCAGCGTAGGAATAGTAGGATAGAGCAGATGAATACGTGGCAGAGGAGCTGGCGTAGGGAAGAAGCATTCACATTTTTGGGTAATTGGAATCTCTTCTGGAGTAGAAGTGACTGTACAAGAAGGGTGGATTGCACTTGAATTGGAAAGAGACTAATATACTAGCAGGAAGATTTTCCAGAGCCATCCAGGAGGATTTATAATTGTAAAGGGGAGGGTCGTGGTGGGACTCAGAGATAGTGGGAAAAGAGATCAGTCGAAGACTGGTGCAGTTTGAAAAAGGAGTAAAATAGTCAGGGCAGGCAGATACAAAGCAGAGAAGGTGATAGTACTGGATAAATTAAAACGGCATTAATTTCAATGCAAGAGGCCTAACAGGTAAGGCAGATGAACTCAGGGCATGGCTGGGAATATCAGCCTGGGATATCATAGCAAATTCAGGAATGGACAGGACTGGTAACTTAATGTTCCAGGTTATAGGTGCTATAGGAAGAACAGAAATGGGGGCAGGAGAGCAGACGGATGCCATTTTTGATTTGGGATAACATTACAGACTGTACTTAGGGAGGATATTCCAGGGCATATGTCCAGTGAGGTTATTTGGGTGGAACTGAGAATTAAGAAAGGGATGATCACCTTAATGTGATTGTACTATAGAAACCCCATTAGTCAGTGGGAAACTGAGAAGCAAATTTATGAGGAGATCTCAGTTATCTGTGAGAGTAAGAGGGTGGTAATGGTAGGAGATTTTAACTTTCCAAACATAGAGTGGGACTGCTATAGTGTTGAGACTTAGATGGACAGTAATTTGTTGAGCGTGTACAAGAAAATTTTCTGATTCAGAATGTGGATGTACCTACTAGAGAAGGAGCAGAACATGACCTACTCTTGGAAAATAAGACAGGGCAGGTGGCTGAGGTGTCAGTGGGGAGGACTTTGGGGTCAGAGATTATAATTCTATTATTTTCAAAACAGTGATGGAAAAAGAATAGACCAGATCTAAAAGTTAAAGTTCTAATTTGGAGAAAAGCTGATTTTAACAGTATTAGGCAAGAACTTCCAAAAGTTAACTGGGGGCAGATATTCACAGGTAATGGGATGGCTGGCAAATGGAAGCCTTCAAAAATGAGATAATGAGACTCCAGGGACAGGATGTTCCTGTTAGGGTGAAGGGCAAGGTTGGTTAGTGTAGGGAATGCTGGATGACTATAGAAATTGAGGTTTTGGTCAAGAAAAAGAAGAAAGCATATGTCAGGTACAGACAGGAGGGATCGAGTGAATCCCCGCAAGAGTATAAAGCCAGTAGAAGTTTACTTAAGAGGGAAATCAGAAGGACAAAAAGGGGATATGAGATAGCTTCAGCAGATAGGATTAAGGAGAATCCAAAGGGATTCGATAAATAAATTATGGACAAATGGGTAACTAGGGAGCGGATAGGGCTCCTTAAAGCTCAGCAAAGCTGCGTATGTGTGGAACCGCCGGAGATGGGGGAGATACTAAATGAGCATTTTGCATCAGTGTTTATTATCGAAAAGGATATGGAAGATAGAGAATTTTGGTGAAATAAATAGTGATGTCTTGAAAAATGTCCATATCACATAAGAGGTAGAGCTGGATGTCATAAAACGCATAAAGGTGGATAAATCCCACCTCAACAGATGGTGTAACTTAAATTCAATTAAAAAAACTGGAATTAAAAATCTACTGAGTACCACGGAACCATTGCCAATTGATGAAAGAAATACCTAATGTCCTTCAGGTAAAGAAATCTGCTAACCTCACCGTGTCTGGCCTACATGTGACTTCAGAGTCACAACAACATGATTGACACTCAACTGTCCTCTGAAATGGCCCAGCAAGTCACTCAGTTGTATTAATCATCATGAAGTCTAAACAAAGGAGTGGAACTTGAAGGACCACTTGGTATCTACAAAGGCACCAGAAGAGATAATTGCAGAATCAGCCCAATCAATGATGCAAAGTCTTCCTTACTGACATCTGGCAGCTAGTGCCGAAATTGGGAGAGCTGTCTCACAGATCAGTGAAGCAACTGCCTGACATGGTCATACTGACAGAATCATACCTTACAGGCAATGACCCAGACACATCATCACCATACCTAGATTTGTCCTGTCCTACCAATAGAACAGACCCAGCAAAGGTGGATGGACAGGAAGAATTTATGGTGGGAGTCCTCAATATTGATTCCGGACCTCATGAAGTCTCATGGCTTCAGGTTTAACATGGGTAAGGAAACATCCTGCTCATGAACATGCACCATCCTTCCTCAGCTGATGAATCAGTACTCTGCCATGTTGAGCAATACTTGGAGGAAGCTTTGAGGGTAGCAATGGCACAAACCATATTCTGAGTGGAGGATTTCAACGTCCAACACCAAGAGTGACTCTGCAGCAGCACTACTGATTGAGCTGGTTAGATCTTATGGATTATAGCTGCGCAACTGGATGTGCAGCCGATGGCGAAAGAGCTAAAAAGAGGGAAAAACATACCTGACATAATCAAAGAACAAGAACAAAGAACAATACAGCACAGAAACAGGTCCTTCAGCCCTCCAAGCCTGCACCGCCACATTTTGCCCTTCCATACTAAAACTGTCTTCGTTACAGGATTCATATCACTCTATTTCCTTCCTTTTTATGTATTCATTCAGGTACTTCTTGAATGCTGCTATTGTGTTTGCTTCCACCACCTCCAACGGCAGTGCCTTCCAGGCCCCCACTACCCTTTGTGTGAAAACAAATTGCCTCGCACCTTGCTTTTAAACTTTCCCCCCTCACACCTTGAACCTGTGTCCCCAAGTCATTGACCCCTCCACCCTGGAAAAAAGCCTCATACTTTCCTCTATCCATGCTATTCACAATCTTATAAATTCCTTCAGGTCACCCCTGAACTTCCTGTGTTCCAGTGAAAACAAACATAGTTTATTCCACCTTTCTTCATAGCTAAAATCCCCCATACCAGGCAACTTCCTGGTAAACCTTTTCTGTGCACTCTGCAAAACATCCACGTCCTCTGGTAGTGTGGTGACCAGAACTGTACACAATATTCCAAGCACAACCTAACTAAAGTTCTATGAAGCGGTAGCATAACTGGTCTATCCTTATAATCAATGCCCCTTCCAATGAAGGCAAGCATGCCATAAGCCTTTTTTACTACCTTTTATCTACCTGCGGTGCTACCGTCAGTGATCTGTGGACCTGCACACCCAGATCCCTCTGCATTTCAGTACTCTTAAGGGTTCTTCCATTCACTGTATAACTTCCACCTGTACTTGACTGTCCAAAATGCATCATCTCAAATCTGAGTGGATTAAACTCCATCTGCCACTTTTCTGACCATGTCTCTGATTGATCTATATCTGCTGTATGCTCCGATAATCCTCCTCACAACCCATCTTTGTATCAACTGCAAAATTATTAATTAGATCAGCTACATTTTCCCCAAATCATTTATGTAGACCACAAATGGCAGAGGTCCCAGCACCAATCCCTACGGAACACCACTAGTGACAGCCCTCCAATCCGAAAAGCACCCTTCCATCACTATCCCCTGTCTCCTATGACTAAGCCAGTTCTGTATCCATCTTGCCAGCTCACTCTGTATACCATGTGACTTCACCTTTTGTACCAGTCTACCATGAGGGACCTTGTCAAAGGCTTTACTGAAGTCCACGCAGACATCACCTGCTTTTCACTCATCAATTCTTTTCGTCAGCTCCTCAAAAAACTCGATCAAGTTAGTGAGGGACGACCTCTCCCACACAAAACCATGCTGTCTATCATTAATAGGTCCATTTGCTTCTAAATGAATATAGAACTTGTCCCTGAGAATCTTTTCCAATAAAGCTCACAAGCTTGTAATTTCCTGGATTATCCCTGTTACCTTTCTTAAACAATAGGACAGCATTGGCTATTCTCCAGTCTTCTGGGACCTCACTTGTGACCGGTGATGGGCAATTAAACAATTCACTGGAGACGGCACCACAAACATCACCATCCTTACTGATAGAAGAGTTCAACACATCCATGTAAAAGATAAGACTACTGCATTTGCGGCAATCTTCAGCCAGAAGTGCCAAGTGGATTATCCCTCTTGGCCTCCTCCGGTGGTCCCCAGCATCACAGATACCAGTCTTCAGCCAATTCAATTCACTTCACAATGTCAAGAAACGGACAAAGGCACTAGATAGTGGAAAGGCTATGGGCCCTGTCAACATTCTGGCAATAGTACTGATAACTTGTGCTCCAGAACCTGCCACCTACCAAGTCAGGCTGTTCCAGTAATGCTATGGCACTGGCATCTACCGACAACATGGAACATTGCCCAGGTATGTACGGCACGAAAATGCAGGACAAATCCACCGACCAATTACCATTCCATCAGTCTACTCTCCATCATCAGTAAAGTGATGGAAGGTGTCATCAAGAATGCTATCCAGCAGCACTGGCTCAACAATAACCTGCTCAGTGATGCCCAGTTTGGATTCCATCAGGGCCACTCAATTCCTGACCTTGTTACGGACTTGATTCACAAATTGACAAACAGCTAAATTCCAGAGTCGAGGTGAGAATGACAGCCCACTCCTGCACCAAAACTATCTATTTCCATTTCAGTGGCATCACCCAACTCCATCCTAGTATCAGCATATCTGCTGAAACACCCATCCATTCCTGTGTTACCTCTGGACTTAACTATCAAAGCACATTCCCAGCCAGCTTCCCACATTCAACATCCTTCTAATCTCAAAAATATCTAAAATTCTGCTGCCAACATGCTCATTTGTACCAAGACATGTTCATTCATCATCCCTGTGCTCCCTGGCCTACAAAGGCTCCTATTTATAAGCAACAATTTAAAATTCCACATTTGATTTAATTCCAAGTTGTGATCATCCCTGTCTCACTGCCTCTACAACTTACCTAGTTTCAGACTCCAAAAATGCAATAATTCATTGCTTCACCATTGGCGGCTGTTTCTACAGTTGCCAGGCAACATGGTATGGAATGCCCACCATGAACCTCTCAGGTTTGCTTTCCTCCTTTAAGATATTCCTGAAAATCTGCTTATTTGGTAATGGTTTTGGTCACGGTCACCTGACCTAATGTATACAACTGTGGTCTTATGTCAAAAGTTCCTTAATAATGTTTCTGTGAAATTATAAACATGATAAAAATACAAATTGTTTTTGAATTCGGACATATACCATCAACTCTTCACTATCGTTGGGTGAATGATCTGTAACTTCTTACCTAACCGCATTGTGGGAGCACCTTCACCGCACGAACTGCAGCAGTACAAGTCAAACGTCACCTTTTCCACAGGCAATCGTATCTCTGAAGGAAGAAACAGAGGTAATGTTTCAAGGATTGCACTATGAACTGCAGGGAATGAAAATTGTGCAGAATTTTACGATCAGAAACTGAAGTCAAATGGACTCTCTCACTGGAAAAAGAATTTCTGACTGTGAAAGACACAGTGGGGAAAATTAATCTGGAAAGAGAGCAGTACATGGTCAGGGGGTGGACAACAGTGGAAAACTCATTTACAAAAGGTCTGTGAAAGTAATAGTAAAATACTAAACAAAGCTAAGATACACTTATTATTAGAGACTGAGAAAGGTGATCAGAGTGCAGAGGTGAATCAGACCAGTGTTAGTTGTTACGATCCCACAATCTGGGAAAGAAATCCAAACGAAACAAACATTTCCGGATCCAACGCATCATCCTCCGACACTTCCGCCATCTGCAATCCGACCCCACCACCAAAGACATCTTTCCCTCCCCACCTTTATCTGCTTTCCGGAGGGACAACTCTCTCCGTGACTCCCTTGTCCGCTCCACACTCCCCTCCAGCTCCACCACACCCGGCACTTTTCCCTGCAACCGCAGGAAGTGCTACACCTGCCCCCATACCTCCTCCCTCACCCCCATCCCAGGCCCCAAGAAGACTTTCCACATCAAGCAGATGTTCACCTGCACATCTGCCAATGTGGTATACTGCATCCGCTGTACCCGGTGTGGCTTCCTCTACATCGGGGAAACCAAGCGGAGACTCGGGGACCGCTTTGCAGAACACTTACGCTCGGTTCGCAACAAACAACTGCACCTCCCAGTCGCGAACCATTTCAACTCCCCCTCCCATTCCTCAGACGACATGTCCATCCTGGGCCTCCTGCAGTGCCACAACGATGCCACCCGAAGGTTGCAGGAACAGCAACTCATATTCCGCTTGGGAACCCTGCAGCCCAATGGTATCAATGTGGATTTCACAAGTTTCAAAATCTCCCCTCCCCCCACCGCATCCCAAAACCAGTCCAACTCGTCCCTGCCTCCCTAACCTGTTCTTCCTCCCACCTATCCCCTCCTCCCACCTCAAGCCGCACCTCCATCTCCTACCGACCAACCTCATCCCGCCCCCTTGACCTGTCCGTCCTCCCTGGACTGACCTATCCCCTTCCTAACTCCCTACCTACACTCACCTTTCCTGGCCCCATCCCTGCCTCTTGGACCTGTTTGTTTCCTCTCCACCTATCCTCTCCTCTATCCCTCTTCTATCCGCCTCCCACTCTCTCCCTATTTATTTCAAAACCCCCTTCCCCTCCCTCTTTTCTGATGAAGGGTCTAGGCCCGAAACGTCAGCCTCTCTGCTCCTATGATGCTGCTTGGCCTGCTGTGTTCATCCAGCCCTGCACCTTGTTGTCTCGGATTCTCCAGCATCTGCAGTTCCTACTATCTCTGAAACATTTCTCTTTGTTTGAATTCGCTGTGTAAATCCTCCCCTTAACACTCTCTGGCGGGGAATGCTGGGTATGCATCCCGCTGAAATTTGACCCGCCTGAAATGCACAAAGTTGGCGGCCGCGCACGTCTCCCGCAGATCATTGCCCCCAATAAAGATGGCGGCGGTCACCGGGCCTATCGCCATCTGAGACATTTTACCATTTGCTGCAAACACGGGACTGGGAGTTTTACATAACAAGGTGTAGAGCTGGATGAACACAGCAGGCCAAGCAGCATCAGAGGAGCAGGAAAGCTGACGTTTCGAATCCAGACCCGAAACATCAGCTTTCCTGCTCCACTTATGCTGCCTGGCCTGCTGTGTTCATCCAGCTCTGCACCTTGTTATCTCAGACTCCAACATCGGCAGTTTGTACTATCACTGTGTGCTTTCCAACTTTCATTAAGTTTTTGTATAACCTCTCAGCTCATCCCAGCACCATTTCCCTCCCGCTATCTGCTGTATAGTTCTTTCTTTACCGTACCCTGCACCTTCCGCACACTCCCAACCCTTGGTCGCAACGATAGTGCACTACGTGTGGGAACAATCACGTGGTTTACTTTCGTCTTGCCCCTCGTTCCCTGTTTGGTTGGAGGGCCCGCCACCACTGCCCCGCCCTCCAGCCTCCTATTGGTCTTACGCTGACATCAATCACCCGGGTGCAAATACGAGCTGGAGCATGCGCAGTTTTTCCTGCTTTTGCTGCTGTTCGTCAGCTCCAAGTGTGATGGTTCATTCTGAGGTTGGGAAGGAATGTCTCATTCGTGTTTCTCCTTATGTACAGCAATAACAACAACTAATTGCATTCAATGGAACTTTTCGCATTGTCAAATCCACGAAGGTGGTTCACGGATGATCGAAACGTTGATTAAAAGATCGACTTTAAGACACATCTTATGGGAGGACAAAGAGGTTTAGGGAGGGAATTGCAGAGGCTAGTGTCTTCGGCAGCTCCACTCATGGAGTGGGACGGAAAGGGAACATAGAAAAGGGAATTGAAGTAGTGCAGGGAATGCATAGGAACTTCACGACAGAGGAGATTCCAGAGTCTGTCTGTCAGAGATATTATGGCTGCCTCATGAGCCTTGAAGCATGGCACTGCAATGGGTGCATGCAAGCATGACGACAGCGCTACAGGAGATTTCTGCTGCCTTAAGCAGAGTGACAGGTCTTGTATCTGTGGACTTACAAAATGACACTGAATTCCACCAAACAGGTCTGAGGTAGAGTTGGGCTATGATGAGATGCTGCTCTGGGGGGATGGAGGGGAAAGGAGTGGCAAGGAAGTGGTAACTCCGTCCAAAACTATCCCCCTTCTCACTATTTTCACCCCCAAACCGAGGGAGTACCAACCAAATCACCTGCTTATCCCACCACAACATCCTGTGCTACAATAGCTGTGTCTGACCCTGCACAAGGAATAATGGAACAGTCTTTACCGGGACCCATTGCAGCTCTGAAACTCTGGATGAAGACCGAAATCATCTGAGCAGTGAGAACGGGAATTTGAGAAGACGTCTCCGCCTCTGCTGCATCCTCCAGGATACATCAAGTAGAAACAATTGGAAGCATGTAGACTACAAACTGTAACTGATCATATGTGTGTGCTCGTTGTGCAGGGGAAGGGTTTGACAAAATATTCGGTTTCTTTTTTAAATAGACAGAAATGTAAGGATTGGAACTACTTTCAGCCCTTGTCCATTCACACATCCTCAGGGCCAGCTCCCACTTTCACTGGCTTCATGCGCAATTTTGCAAGGTTGACCAACAAGAGAAGATTTAACATTTAATTTGATTGTTAGAAGCTAACATAGATTGTTGTTAGAATCTTCCATTTGCTGTACAGTAGATAAACAAACCTTAGAAAACAGATCAGAAAGATGCCAAGTTAGAGATCCTGGGATTTTAAGTCAAGCTTGAAAAGGCTTCCTGCAGCTAAAAGACAAAGGCACTGTTATCAGCGAACAGTGAAATATTGGAAATGAGTGACAGCAGGTGTAGTAGCGCTGGGGAAATAGGAAAACAGAATAATGACAAAAATGCAGACCATCACGTGTTAAGTAAGGTGTGTTGTTCATATGAACAGTAACTGGGCACAGGGCGGGGTTATTCAGATAAGAATAAGGATTTTAAAAAAAAACTCAATAAATGACTGTGCAGTGGAGAGTAACCAGAATCAGAAAATGGAGACCCAAGAGAGAAAGAGCTTGAAGACTGAGGCTGCAAAAGCTACGAGAAATCCTTTTAGCGCTCTGCTATCTAGTTATTGACACGAGCAGCACAACCCAAGTAAACTACCGTCTGAATTTATCACTGTCATTTGCCTGACCGCACATAAACGTCTACTGACTTTGTCTCAATAAAGCTGATAGTTGATTCAGAACCCAGCCTTGCTACCAAGTCTGCTTCTGCCTGAAAAGGAGTGCAGATCACAAAATAAGACAATGCTAAATATCAATCCAGCTGGGAGCTATTGGTGGATGACTATTGGTTGAAGGAATTTTCAGCGCACAGGGAGGGGGGCAGTTCTTATGGGTGTTGGGAAGCGTTCATTCTGAAAAGTTCAATCTCAAACAGTGACAATGAATTTACTACTTTGTTGCTATGCCTTTCCCTGTTTTTGGTTTTTCAAATGAAACTTGAGTGTGCAGATCATAGGGCCATAATATATGAGAGCATAATTAGGCCATTCAGCCCATCAAGTCCGCTCCACCATTCAGGCATGGTTAATCTGTTTCTCAACTCTATTCTCCCCATAACCCCTTGATCCCCTTACTAATCAAGAACCAGTCTATCTTAAAAACATTCAATGACTTGGCATCCACAGCCTTCTGCAGCAGAGTTCCGCAGGTTCAGCACATTCAAGCTGAAGAAATTCCTCCTTACCTCAGTTCTAAAAGTGTCATTCTTTCACTCTGAGGCTATACCCTGGGATTCCAGTCTGTCCTAGTGTGGAAACATCTTCTCCACGTCCACTCTATCCAAGCATCTTTGTATCCTCTATTTCAATGGGATTCTCACTAATACTTCTAAACTACATTGAGTACAGACCCAAAGTCTGCAAGACCTTCTCAAATGACAAACCCTTCATCTCTGCGATTATTCTTGTAAATCTCCAATGACAACACATCATTCCTTAGAAGTAGAGCACAAAACTGATCACAATATTCCAAATGTAGTCTGACCAGAGCATTGTACAGCCTCTTTTTCTCAACTTCAACAAGTGTGAGGTTCTCATGGAATTTATTTGTCACTCAGTCAGACAATCAGTTCCCTCTAGCTGAAGATATCCACCTTCTCTCAATTGTAATGTGCTCTTATTTCATGCAGAGGCTGTACCCTCAGGTTCTAGTCGCTCCTACTCTGAAAAATGTTCTCCAAGTCCACTCTGTCCGGGCCTCTCAGTATCATTTACATTTCAATAAGATTCTCCACTCTAAACTCCATTCTCCACTCATCCACTTTCTTTCTAAACTCCATCAAGTACAGACCCAGAGTCCTCAATTGGTTAGGCCACTTTTGGAATACTATTAAACTTGAACGAGTGCAGAGAAGATTTACAAAGATGTTGCTGTGGCTGGAGGGCTTGAGCTTGACAGGGGCTGAATAGACTGGGGTTATTTTCCCTGCAGCATCAGAGGTTGAGGGGTGACCCTGTAGAAGTTTAGAAAATCAAAAGGGGGTGGAAAGGGTGAATATTCAAGGTCTTTCCCACAGATTAGGGAAGTCCAACACTAGAAGGGTTAGGTTTAAGATGTGAGGGGAAAGATATAAAAGGGACTTAAAGGCCAGCTTTTTCACGCAGAGGGTGGTATGAACATGGAATGAATGGCCAGAGGAAGTGGTGGAGGCTGATAAAATTACAACATTTAAAAGGCATCTCATGGCACACCTGTGAATACGGCAGCAAGTCCATGGGTGATTTCAGGAGCTGTAATTTGCTGTTAATTACATCCAGGTTATAAACATGTTAAAACATCCAGCCTAGCTTTAGGTGATAATACTATAGGTAAAGATAATTATTTGGATTTTGCATTGAACACAAAGTCTACTGAATCTATTAAATATCCCAAACAAGTCCTTTTAAATATAAGGCAGAAAACGAGATGACCCCGTAATATATGTAATACAGTACTAATGGATAACTTCAATTCCCATACACACTGGGTGAACAGAATCAGCATGAATGTTGTGGAAAGTGAATTTCTGCAGTTTTTACTGAAGCATTTCTGATTTACATTTTAGATTGAGTATTCTGTAAAGTGAAGGGTCTTAATATCCTTTCAGTCAAGGAGCCTTTGCTAAGTAGTGACCATAATGTGGAATTTTAAACAAGTTTGAAAGTGATATAGTTCATTCTGGAATTACAGCCTCAATCTGAACAGTGGAAAGCATGGTGTGGCAAGCTGGCCGTGAAGAATTGGCAAAATACACAAAATGATTTGAAAGTACACACGGAGTAGCGAGTATTTGAATAAGTATCACATGGTTTAGAACAGTTATGCATCTCTTAAAGACAGAAGTACGCAGCAGAAAAAATAAATCAGGTATGATTGACAAAAGGATGGATAAGTTACTTTGGATCAAAGGAAGTGGTTTGTAAGGTTGCAAGAAAAAGTGAAAAAGCAGGGATATGGGAATAATTTATAACCCAACAAAGGATTGCCCAAAAATTGATGGAAGGGGAAAAGAGAAGATGTATAGAAGCTCACAGGAAACATAAAGATGGACTGTAAAAATTGTTCCGGTATGTGAAATGCAAAAATGCAAAAGTCTACTGGATTGGCACCCCAACCATCAGCTCCAACTTTCACTCCATCATCACAGATGCACAGTTGCAGAAGTATGTGCCATCTCCAAGATGCACTACAGTAATTCATCAAGGCTCCTCCAAAATAACCTTCTCATGACCTTTTACACTGACAACAACAGTAGATGCATGGGAACAACACATAATTTAACTCCTCTCTCAACACATACTGCACTGTGACTTGGAACAAAATCACCTTCTTTCACCATAACTGGGTCAAGAATACAGAACTCTGTTTCTAATAGCACTGTGGGTGCCCTGACACCAACATTCAAGAAGGAAGTTCCCCACCACTTTCTCCTAGGCAGTTATGTTTGGATAATAAATGCTAGCAGCACCAGCAACACCCACATCAAATGAACGAATGAAAAAATGAAAGGAGCGATACTTCATTGAGATTGAGCATTTGTAAAGGATATTGCTGGGAAAATGGAGTCAGTAGCTGTTTATGTTAAGGTCTTTCAAAATTGTCACATACATACAGGGCCTGTTTTCTCTTTGGTGCAATGAACTTGTGCTGTTTTAGTGAAAGAACATTGGCAGCCTCATATGAATATGTCCAGTGACTAACCATCACCCTAATTAAATTTTAAAAGTACAACATATGCCCTATCAAGCCAGATTTTACTCTGAAATTTGACTTCCGCAGTATTACCATCAACTGGGATGATATCGTTTGGAGGATACGCAGTGAACTCATTGAAACTTCAAAGATCCTTACAGTATGGGTGTTGATTGGATTTCTCCCTTTGGTGTTGAGTCTAGAACCAGGGGAGATTGTCTCAGAATAAGGGGTAGGCCATTTAAGACCAGGGTAAGGAGGACCTTTTCACTCAGATGGAATTCTCTTTGGAATTCTGGACCCTGACCTTCATGGAAGGTCAATCATTGAGGATGTTCAATCATAAAGCAATAGATTCCTGGAGGTGTATGGCATCACGGGAAATGGGAATATGGTAGGGAATAAATGATCAGCCATGATCTAATGGAAAGGTGGAGCAGGTTCAGGGGCTGAATGGTCCATTCCTGTTCCAAATTGAAGGACATTCCCCATCTCCTCCATTCTCAAGGCTAACAAGTGAGGAGCTGATGGACTTTGTCACGCAGAGTGAGACTGCCTGAGCAGGTACCTCTACTGCGTCCCTCCCTTCCCCATGTTCACCAGGCCAAACTGCCTCTATAGTTCTTGTTTGAACCCCAACTTGTGTCATTCTCCATTTTTGTCCTATCTCTGTCATGCCTGGTCAGTGCTCATCTTGTCCATTTGACCCATTTCTGATTCCCTGAACCCAATTCCTAGGAAGTCTTCCAAGGATCTATCTATGAACCCTCGCTTTTCATCCACTGGGCAACATTATCAGAAAACAGTCCCAGATGAAGAATTAGAATTAAAAGAGGGAGGAGCACATGAAAACCTGTCCATCCAAGCCACTCAGCTCAGCAAATACCACCTGCCTCACCAATGTCAGGAATTGTGGGAACCCATATTGAACTATTTAATTGAACTTCAGAACCCACAACACGAGAGTGAAAGAAAATCATTCTCAATCCCCAGTGACTGTTCAAGAGAAGGAAGGATTTAACAAAAGGCATCATTGAAAATTGTTCAGAACAGATTATTCTGGATTCTGTGAATATAGTTCTCAGTCTAAAAGTGTAAATCACTATCTCCCACGTACTTCCTCATTGTCTAAGTTTGGAATCCTAATCCATCTGACTCTCTGCTTTTTCTCAAAATCTCTTCCGGTGAAGATGCTGATTTTCGGGTTCAGCTTCACAATCACTTAATGTAAAAACAGTTCTGAGGAAGGGTCGCTGGACCCAAAATGTTAACTATGTTTTTTTCCTTCACAGATGCTGCAGACCTGCTGAGCTTTTCCAGCAACGTTGTTTTTATAAAAACATAAGCATTGGGAGCAGGAGGATTCAATTCAGCCCTTTGAGCCTGCTCTACCATTTAATACGATGATGACTGAGCTCAGTTAAGGTCAGCTGGATTTTATTGTCCGCTCCCTGTCACCCTTCAACACATTATGAATTAAAAACCTGTATCCCTTCATTAAATTTGCTCAGTGTCCTGGCATCTGCAATATTTCAAAAAGTTTAGATAGTGAATTCCACAGATTCACAACATTTTGAGACACATATGTTTCTTCTCATTACTGGTTTAAATCTGCTATCTCTTATTCATCTCCCTGCCTCTCAATTGGCTGAATCTATATTCCTTATGTTAGAAATCTCTTTGCCTAACCGTGTGTCTCAGTAAAGTCCAGTGACAAACCACATGTCCTGTGTCTCTGAATGGGGATCCTGTCCTCACCACTCTCCACCCCACACTTTTCATCTACCAGAGACAGGGCGCCAGTAGCTTCAAGGGGACTCCAACTCCCACAATCCCTGGTGGAACACGTTCACCCAGACTGAATGCACCCCTTCTGTCCAGTATCTGTGAGCAAAATACTTTCTTCTATTGAAGTGTTGACTTGTACAACTGAAGGGAAAGGAAGTGAACCCAGGAAGACTGCAGAGTTTTTGCAGGACAGGAATTGATGAGCATGGATCTGCTAATCAGGGCCTCCACGAGAATGACGAGAGTGTACATTAGGGGCAGCACAGTGAGAATGTTGGGAGGGAGTGTGGGATGGAGGGTTACAGATTTACGGAACAGAGGGAAATAAGCTATTCCAGAGAAACTAGAATTGTCTGTTCTGAATTTCTAACCTGTAGAAGGGTCTAGGCCCAAAACGTCAGCCTTCCTACTCCTTTGATGCTGCTTGGCCTGCTGTGTTCAACCAGCTCTACACCTTGTTTACTCAGAAAGTTTCATGATTTTACAGAGATACAGACAGAGAATAGAGGGGAAAATCTCATTAAAACTGCTTTGGAAATCAGATCGGGTCTGATGAATGTCTTTAAGAGTGCAGGTTCCTTTAATTTGTTCTTGTCAGATGAGTTTCGTTAGCATGGCCACTATTTATTGCCTGTGATTAATTTCATTCAGAATGTGGTGGTGAACCCCAGTGGTCCTCAGGCGGGGACACTAAGAGATATGCTAGAGAGAGCGAGAGGCACAGGATTCTGAACAAGTATCAGTGAAGCAGCAATGATATACATCCGAGTAAAGATACTGTGTGACCTTGGAGATTGTATTCCCCACCACGTGATGCTCACAAGCCATGGAAGTGGTGAGACTACATTTTCAGCACACAAACAGGCCTTCAGCCCAACGTGTCTACGCCAGCCCAAAAAAAATGCCAAATTATATTAATCCCACTTACCTCGAGGTCCATACTCTACTAAACCTGAGTATTTTAAGTGCTCATCCAGCTGTTTCTTAAATGCTGTATTATCTTGTATTATCTGTGAGCTGAGCTGTCAGTTGGTCTTTTCTTTTAATTTATGCACGAAATGAGTTCTGCAAATAGATGACACAGTTTCAAAGACAGCAATGAGCTCATCGATCAATAAAACTTTCTGCCTTGTTCAATAATTGTGAGACAATTAGATTTTATGTTTAATTAATTTAGAAGTTTAAAGTAGTGGACCAGCATTAATTGTCCTTTAATTTTGAGTCCAGTTCGTGTTGATGCATCCACAGTGTTGTTAGGAGGGAGTCCCTGCAGTGCATCTTGCATGGCAGTGTTGCCGGGAGTAAGTATTATGGGTGGTAGAAGGAATTTAAAAAGTTGTTGCAACTGTGCTCATCCAGGTATCAGAGGATCTCCCATCACATTCCTGCTTGGTGCCACGTGGATAGTTGATAGGCTTTGAGGAGCTTTAGGAAGTGAGCTACTTGCCACAGAATTGCTAGCACCTGACGTGTTAATATACAGGGCTGGTCTAGTTGACTTTCTGGTCAACATTTACGCATGGAATGTTTGCCGTTGGAGATTAATTATGCCACTGAATATCAAGGGAAGGTTTTTGCATTCTCTACTGTTGGAGATGATTACTGCCAGATCATATATAGAAGAACTTTTCTTGTTAGCCACTCATCAGCTAAACCTAAAAGGTGTCCACGTATTTCAGAAGAGGGACATTGACTGCTGCAGTACCGAAGGATTGTGAATCGATGCTGAGGAATGAGTTTCAGTTCAGTTGGGTTGCTGGTGTTTTCCTCCCTTTTTCAGTGTGATCTGTTAGTTTGAGAGCATTCACAGTCCTGGCTTGCACACAAACATTCTCTTTGGAAACACATCTTTCCATCAAAGGGACGTGGAACAGAGTCATAGAAACAGTCAATAAGGTCATTAGCACAGCAGGAGAGGGGACAGTAGTAACAATTGGCAGGAAAACTAAACCATTTTCAAAGTGAGTACCTGGGAAGAAGGAGTTTATTCTTTTTTAGAATAATAACCATATTACAAATATGAAAATGTTGATCTCAGTGGCACTGAAATTGCACAATTAATCCTGTGGAAGTAACTGATTGAAAATGATGGGGACCGTAATCTCAATGTAATGTTGTGTTCCTAATGACAGTTGGGGTCACCAGCATCTGGCAAGGTCTTACCTATTTGACACATTAGACCAAACTGTGAGAACATAAAATGCCTTGATATTTTGAACAAGACATATTCATCCATGGGATTTGGAGGGCACTAGCAAGGGCAGAGTTTACTTGTCCTCTCCAGTACCTTTGGAGAAGGTGAAAAAGAGGTGTTCTTGAATGTCTTCTATTCAAGTGGTGCAGTTTACACACAGATCTGTTTGTAAAGGGATTCCAAGGTTTCTAACAAATGTTAATGAGAGAACAGCAAATTGGTCCCCAATCAGGATGGCATGTGTCTTAGAAGACAACGTGCAGGGATTATTTTCCCATTGTTCAGTTGAGGACATTACCAGGTCAGAATTTTCTCCAAATCACACTAATCACAATATTGCTCAGGGACCTTCATGCTACACTCAGTCAAGTACTACTTTGATGACAAGGAATGCCACTCTGATCTCACCTCAATTGACATTGGAACATCAGTTGAAACAATAAAAAGCAAAAGGACAGAACACAGATTGTTTGGATAATGTACTCACTGTCCTCCCAATATACAAAAGAAATTTGATGTATGCATTGCCGATTCTGTGAGGAGACATTTGTCCTATTTGTGATGAGGCTGTTTGGTTAAGCACCATGTGAGAGGGACAGAAAGAATCTCCACTTGGAACAAAACGATCCCGTTCCCGGTGTATCAAACAATGGCAAGCACACTGTTATCTGCTCTATTGGACATTGATCATTTCAACATCATCATTCACTGATAATCAACAGTAATACAGAAAGCAACATTGCAAATGGACAACGCAGCAGAATCATCTCGCCTGCAAAAAGAAAACATCCATCGTTCTCCCTCACCATGGAACTTCACTAAAGCAAGTGGCACTGGGAGATAAGACCAACATCCAATCCATCCCAGTTATGTTTATGAACTGAATGTACTGTATTGAAAGGGTTTAACTGGAACTGTTCGTTCAGTGCCTGTGATTGATGTCAGTCTCCAGTGATTCTAGTTGTGTCACCGGAGGCTTTCCCTCTCCTATTTATAAAGGGGCTTCATTCAATGCATTATTCCATAATAGCAGCACCGTATCACCTGTAACACTAACAGGATCAGCAGCTGCAGAGATGAGTTGAGGAGAGATCAGAATCTGAGAACAATGGAGTGGAATGTCACAACAATGGATCAGAACCTGAGAACGATAGACTGGAATGTTACAACAGTGGACAGGAGTTTATCCTGGGGTCTTTTGTATCTTTCCTGGCATCGGGTAAAATTACCGTGGAGGATATTAGGTGTGCTGATGATTATTCAGGCGGGTTACTATCCCATCCTTGCTATTGTTGGTGTTCCTGGTAAGTCTCTCTAATTTTGTCCATTTATTAATTCCATGTTGAACTTCATTGTTATTTCAGTCATCTTCATTTGGCAAAGACAGAAATTATTGGCTTCAGTTTCAGTTACAAACTCCATTCATTAACCCCTCCCTCACAAACATCTGAGAACAGTACTGTTCACAACCTTGAGGACGCTTTTGGCCCTGAACTGACTTATGTTTCTATCTTCTCTCCATCACCAAACCTGTCCACTACCAGCTCCTTAATACCGTCAGTCTCCAACTATGCGTCAGAGCTGTTGCTGAATAAACTATTATCTACGCCTTGGTAAAATGCAGACTTTACTGTTCCAGCTCTCTTGTGACCACTCTTCCTGGGTTACAAATATTTTGAACACAAACTTGTTCCTGTCTCAAATTATTTCACGATAGGATACCATGTCAGAGTGACAATGTCGCTGGACAGATAATTCAGAGACACAGGTTATTACACTAAAGACACTGTCTCAAACACTACCACATCTGATAGCAGAACTTAAATTCAAATGATAAGATTGGAATAAAAGTAAATTTCACTAATGGCAACCATGTAACCAGCAACATTTTTTTTTTCAAAGGCCTAGCTGTTTCACTGATAACGTTTAGTAAAGAAATCTTTCATCAGTTCTGAGGAAGGCTGACCAGACCCGAAACGTTAACTCTGACTTTTCTTCACAGATGCTGCCAGTCATGCTGAGCTTTACCAGCAACTTCTGTTTTTGTTTCTGATTTACACCATCCGCAGTTATTTCAGTTTTTAAATCTTACATTAATAACCTGGTCTGGTTGAAGAGTGACTTCAGACCCTCAACAATGTGTTCAGCTCTATATTGCCTTGTGGATTGGCCTCACAGTCAAAGGCAATTAGTGATGGTCAACAAATGCTGCCCTTGCCAGTGATGCCAAAATCCCATGAAATAACAAAATTAAAGGTGAAATTAAACCAAAAAAAGATGCTGGAGGTTTGAGCAAAAAGAAACAAAGTGCTGGGGAAACTGAGCAGATGTGGCAGCCTCTGTTGAGAGAAAAACAGCATTAGCATTTCCAGTCCACTTATTGTTCATCAGAACTGAGGCAGCTGGGAAATAATGTGATTTAATAACACGGATGCTTCTTTTGACGGGAAGAAGGAGTGAGTTGAATAGATGGAGAGAGAGAGAGAGATAGAGGGAAAAAAAGCAAACAAAAGGATTGTTGATGATCAGCTGGGATGGAAATAAAATGTGAGGGTAATCTGATATAGGGCCAAATACAATTTAGCAACATTGGATGAGGAGTACGAGTGTGTCATTAGACACTTTGACCCTGCTCCAGCAGGCACTAAGATCGAGTGGCTTATCTAGTTGTGGTCTCAGCTGCACTTTCCTATGTGCAGTTCATTGTGCTTGACTCACTTTTCTATCAAATATCTAACCAACACAGCTTTGAATAAATGCAAACATATAGGCACCACAAACTTCTGGGGAAGAGAATTCCCTCTAAATGGCCCTTTGAGAAATTCTCCTTATCATTATTCTGATGGAGGTTGGAGAGTCATTGTTTCCTATTCTAGTCCCACTCCTCTCTTGGCCACAACAAATTTTAAATGTAACCAGGTTGGTGATATGGCCACTGACATAAGCTTCAGACTGGATTATTTTCAGCATTAGGGAGAAGTCAGGCAGATGTCTTAAATTTGCAAAAAATAACGAATCTGTTTCCAAAGCAAAGTTATTCAAGCTATGATGGAAAAATGTAAATGACAAACAGTTTGGACATTGAAAATGTGCACATCAGTACCTATCTTTCTATAAATACTGAGACACACAGAAATGCACACACTCAGACACACACACACGCACACTCCGGCACACACACAAGCAGAGTCACACACACAGACACACACATACACACGTCTGAAGACAAACAGGAAAAAAATATAAAACTGTGCAGAATATCAGCCTGAAAGATCTTTGTCCAAATAATAGCCAAACTCAAGGCAAAAGGAAAAATGAGATTGTCCCAAATGGAATTCTGCTGCTGAAGTTATTCTGCTCCCACAAGCTGCTGGCACTGGGGTTTCTTCCTGGAACATTTTGATTTTGCTGAATTCCCTTTAATTCAGACGGGGGGAGATTCCAATGAATCCTCATCAGGAATCCTCCACATGATGAAGATGATTTATAGGTTTTCAACTCTCATACGTCACTGTGAGGAGGAAGAAAGAGAGAGGGAGAAATAGGCCATTGCATCTCAAGCAGCTTACACTTTCTCCTTCTCTGGCCTGAAGTGTACAATAATGTTAACCGACCACCAAACTGGACCTTGTGAGGTGTCTTGAACATTGTCCAGCCTGTATGATTCCATTCCTGTTCCCTTCTCCATGTAGGAGCAATTTATAATTTAAAGATATGTTCATATGTGACCTCGTAATTTCCATACAATAAAGCTGAGTCTTCATAATATCTGTGTTAAAATGAACACACTGTTTTCTTAAAATGAAATCCTTAGTTTCAGTCTCCCATCCAAGAGGAAATGTTCATCAGCTATGAACCTGATAGACTGTCATCAAGATCTTATATGGTTTAACATGAACATCTCTCGTTCTCAGGTCAGAATTGTTATGACCTTACAGAGGTTTATAAAATCATGAGTGACATGAATACGGTGAATAACCAAAGTCATTTTCTGAGGGTGGGAGAGTCCAAAACTAGAGGGCATAGATTTAAGATGAGAGGGGAAAGATTTAAAAGAGACCTGAGGGTTTGGTTTTATCACGCAGAGGGTGGTGCATGTATGGATTGAGCTGCCAGAGGAAGTGATGGAGGTGGGTACAATTACAGCATTTAAAAGGGATCTAGAAGGGTACATGAATGAGAAAGGTTTAAAGGGATATAGTCCAAATGCTCGCAAATGGAACTAGATCAGATTGAGATTTCTAGTTGGCATGAATGAGTTGGATGGAAGGGACTGTTTCCAAAATGTTTGAGTCTATGACTCTCAAGCCTTCATGCCAGAAACAACTAAACTGAAACATCTTTGAAAAACTTCTAAAGCAATTGCATAGAGAGAGATAGTAGGAACTGCTGATGCTGGAGAATCTGAGATGACAAGGTGTAGAGCTGGATGAACACATCAGGCCAAGCAGCATCAGAGGAGCAGGAAAGCTGACGTTTTGTGTCTGGACCCTTCTTCACAAATTCTTCAGACCCAAAATGTCAGCTTTCCTGCTCTTCTGATGCTGCTTGGCCT
>NC_063338.1:1577335-1601725 GCF_021869965.1 Rhincodon typus | reverse complement strand
AGACCCTTCTTCAGAAAAAGGGTCTAGGCCCGAAACGTCAGCCTTCCCGCTCCTCTGATGCTGCTTGGCCTGCTGTGTTCATCCAGCTCTACACCTTGTTATCTCAGATTCTCCAGCATCTGCAGTTCCTACTATCTCTATCATACATTAGATGTGGTTTCAGCAATGCCCTGTACAGATGCAGTAAGGTATACTGACGATTATACCTGATAATCCTTGCATGAAACAGCATCATTCCATACACCTTCCCAATCACTTGCTGTATCTGCAGACTAATTTTATGTGGTCATGTACCAGAACACACAAGTCCTTTTGTATCACCAAGTTCTGCAATCTCTCTACATTTAAATAGGTTACTGTTGTTTTATCCTTCTGTCACAGCACAAGCTTCCCATAACCCATGTTTACTATTTCTGGCAAAGGTTTGTACACTAACCCCCCCTGTCTATATCCCATTGCAGATTCAATTCCTCCATTTGACATCTTATTGAATGACTAACTTGGTGTATAAGCGAACTGAGCTCCAATCCAATCAGTCCCTCATCCAAGTCATTAACATAGATTGTAAATCATTGATGACCTCACACTGATTCCTGAGGCACTCCACCAAGTTACAGTTTTACAACCTGAAAATAAACATTTAATCTTATGTATTTTTCCTGATAGTTAACCAGGGCTCTCCTGTTCCTATGTAGCAGCATAGAAAGGTTGCATGGCCTCGTCCTGTACTGCATAATGTACTCAAAGGCCTGAATGCCTTCAATCTATTGCTATGTATATCCTTAGAGGGATCATTGTAATGATCCTGAATGGGGTCTGCTTCTACCTCTGTAACAGTGTCGAGGGATTACATGAGAGAACAACACATGAGTTAGGAGCTGCAGTTGTCCATTCAGTCCCTCAAGCTTACAGCATGATTCAGAATGCTCATTGTTGATGTGATTGTGGGTGAACACCCCTTTCCTGTCTGTTCCCATTAAAACATTGATTCTCTTGTTCATCAAAGATCTTGAACTCAACCTTGCATGTTTTCAGTAACCCAGTCTTCACTGCTCCTTGGAAATGATAACACCACAGATCGCACAACCCTAAAGAGAAAGGCACATCCTTATCTCAATCTGAAATGGGAAGGCCCTTATTCTCAAGCCAATCAACACTCTTGTGAGACACAAGGACAGAATAATTAGGGACAGATATAGACCATTCAGCCCCACAAACCTGTTCACATTTCCATTAACTCTCTTCAATCAAATACTTACCCAACTCAGCCTCACTAAACTCACTGGAAGACAATCCCAGACACCATAGGATCGTAAGAGCATAAGAAATTGGAGCAGAATTAGGTCATTCAGCCCATTGAGTCTGCTGCGCCTGGCTGAAATGTTTCTCAAAACCCTTCTCCTGCCTTCTCCAACTGACCATTGATCCCCTTATTAATGAAAAATCGACCCATTTCTGTCTTATAGACATTAGTGTGTCTTGTGTCTGGGTGTGAACCTGTGTTTGTGTTTGCATGTAAGTGTCCATATTTGTGTGTGTATTTCTCTGTGCATGTGTTGTGTGTATTAATGTGCGTATCTATGTTTGTGTGTATCTCTGTCTGCATCTCAATGCAATGAGGTCTGTGTTGTTTCTTGAGCAAATCCATTGAAATTGGGACAAAGCCTCCCTCCCTCTCTCTCTCTCTCTCCGTGTCTCTCCCTGTGTCTGCCACTGTTGTGTTCAGAGTCATACAATGCCACCCTCTGCTGGCGTCCCCACGCCACTTTACAATAGCTTCCTCCTGTTCCTTTCTTGGCCTCATCCTGTTCTGTGGAACACACTTGAGAGGCAGATTTGACCCCTCCTGTTCCTGTGGAACGTACTGAAGAGACTGAATGGTCTCCTCATATCCCTGTGTAACAGACTTGAGAGGCTGGAATGTCTCCACCTGTTTGCATGTAATAGTCTCTGGAGACTGAATGTCCTCCTCCAGTAACTGTGAAACAGGCTTGAGGGGCAGAATACCCTCTCCTGTTCACTGTAACGGACTTCAGCAGCTGAATGGACTCACCCTGTTCCTCTGTAACAGACTCCAGTGGCTGAATGCCCTCTTCTGGATCCCCTATAACAGACTAGGAGGCTAATTGGCCTCATCCACTCACTGTGTGACAGACTTGACTGTCTGAATGGCCTGCTGCTGTTCCCGTGTAACAGGCTCGAGAGTCTAAATGATCTGCTCCTTTTCCTGTGTAACAAATCAAGGTTGAATGGCCTCATTCTGTTCCAATGGAACACATCCAAGAGGCTAAATGGACACTTCCTGGTCCTGTGAGACAGGCTCAAGAAATTGAATGGCCTTCTCCTGGACTTCTGAAACAGGCTTGCGAGGCTGAATGTCTCCCTCCTGTTCCTGTTTAACAACTAGCGAGGTTGAATGGCCTCACCCTGTTCCTTGGAAACACTCAAGAGGCTGAATGGCCTCATTTTCTTCCTGTGTAATAGACTCCAGAGGTTGAATGGCCTCATCCAATCCCTGTCGAACACACTCAAGAAGCTGAATGGACTCCTCATGTTCCTGTGTAACAGGCAGGAGGGGCTGAATGGCCTCTTCCTTTTCCAATGTAACAGAGTCAAGCAGCTGAATGTTTTCATCCTTTTCCTCTGTAACAGTTTTGAGAGGCTAAATGGCCTCCTCCTGTTCCTGTGTAACAGATGAGAGAGGCTGAATGGCTTCTTCCTATTCCTGTGTAACAACTTGTTAGGCTGAAAGGGCTCCTCCTGTTCCTGTGTGACAGACTTGAGAAGCTTAATGGCCTCCTCATGTTGCTCTGTAACAGACTCAAGAGGCTGAATGGTCTCCTCCCATTCCATTGTAACAGACTTGAGGAGCTGAATGACCTCTCCTGTTCCCATGTAACAGGCTTAAGAAGCTGAATAGCTTCCTCCTGATCCCCTCGAATTGAGATTAGAGCCTGAATGGCATCCTCCTATTCTTGTGTAACAGCGTCTAGAGTCTGAATGGCCTCTCCTGTTTCTCTGTAACAGAACTCGAGGGACTGAATGCCCTCCTCTTATTCCTGTGTGACAGACTTGAGAGACTGAATGACCTCCTCCTGTTCCTGTGTAACAGACTTGATACATTAGTGACACAGCATCCTATGGATGGTGAACAGCAATTAAACTGTATCTAATTGTTTCAGAAACACAAACCATACAAAAGTCTCCAGATGCCCTCTCACTAAGACCTCATACAATTGCAGTAGCCCTTCGCTGTGTTTTGAATGATTCTCTTTGCAAAATGTGCCAACATTTCAGCTTTCCATTATCTCAAGTGGTGATGAATTAAGTGGAGTGAATGGCCTCCTTCTACCCCTCTCTGACAGGCACATGGGGACAGATTGCTTCCCCCATTTCTGATTGGCAGCCTTAATGCTCTGAATGATATCTGAATGTTATCAAGCAATTGATAACAGGGCACATAAAAATAGGAGCAGCATCATGCAAAGTCAGTGAGCAATAAATATTGTTATCCTAGTATATGGTCTATAGAAATTTCCCCAGCAGTAATTTTATGCAGTTTGTCTGTTATTCTATCCTGTCTCCGTTCATAGACGAGTTGGGGCATATACAATCTTGCAGTGTTCTGGCAGTACTCCCACATACCCAGGAAAGTAAGGTTAAAAAGATTGAAAGAATTATGCAACCCTCACATTCCATTCAGGTTGAGTAAATGTTCTCATTTATTATGATATGAAAAATATTGTCAGGAAGGGGTTAACTGAACCTGTTTATTTGGTGACTGTGATTAATGTCAGTTTCCATGGATTCTAATTATCCCAATGGAGGGTTTCCATCTTTTGATGATAAATGGGCTCTGTTCACCATGTTATCCCATAGCGTGAGCAGGAATATCACCTGTAGCACCAGTAGGGATCAGCAGCTCCAGAGGGAGGGGTAGGAGAGATCAGAATCTGAGAACATTAGACTGGAAAGCTCCAACAATGGGGGAGAATCTGATAACAATAAACTTGAGTGTTGCAACAATGGACAGGGGTTTATCCAAGGATATTTGGACTCTTTCTACGTATTATGCTCAATTGCCATTATCACTGTGAATCCAATATGCACCTTACATTATTCAATTTTTTATTTCCCTATCCTGGCTATAGTTGGTGTCCCTGGTAAGTTTCACTGTCCAGTTATTATTTCTATAAACATGCTTAACTGCATTACTGTTCTATTCATTTACTTTACACTCCATGCTGCTTTTATTGTTCCCACTGAGATTCGAAGTCCAGATGCTCACTCTACGTACCAATACTAACTCCGTCAGTGAAGGTATTCGTTCACTCTCTCCCTCTTTGCTTTGAGCATTGTCCCTCATGGATCTCAATGTTGACCTACTCAGTTTCGTTGTGAGCCAAGATACATTGCATCACTGACCTTGTTATTTAAACATTTGGAGCACGGAGGTCACTGTCTTCTGTTCTGGTTTCAAACTCCATTTCCTTCCGCTGACTCCATTCCAACCCTGGCTAGTATCTGAGACTGAAACAGACAAATCACGACTGTGGTGATCCCTTTGGCCATGAACTGATTCCTGACACCATACCCTGATCATTCCTAATTTTAACTATTACCACCTCCAAAATATACTTCATTGGCTGAACCCACCTGCTATGTGAACCTTGAGCTATGAAATAGAGTCTTATTGATGCCAGTAATCTGCTGCTGACACTCCCAGCTTCAAATCCGCATAAGCAAACCTTTGCCAAAACTCCATTGCTTGTACGCAAACTCACAACAAAATTGCATCCATCTGTCATTCCTGTGTGCAGTGATCTTTATTGTTACAGGATCTGACAATGCCTTTATTTTAATATCGTCAAGCATGACATCACATCTGTCTATGAAACGTTCTGCAATCTCTCTCAGTCAATTAATCATACGTTGCATTTATGACTGGATGTGACAGGACTGTTGGTCTGTTGATCTTGGGATCATTTCGCCATCTTGATCAGATATTTGTTCTGCTGCTTGGAAAGAAAGCAATGAAGTGTGGTAGCTTAATGAGTTGTCATCGGTTTTGCTTCTGATCCTGCCAAGTTCATCCACAACCATAGGTCATTTTGATGATAACGGTAGACTGAGGGATTATCCTGGGCAAAATAGTTACAGATTGTGGTTGTTTACAATTCTGCTTCTGTTGCTGCTGTGGTCTATAATACCACATGGGTGCCCAGCTGGAGCTGCAATATCTGCAATGCAATTCTGCTGCCTGTCCCCCAGTTCACACTGAGACCCATTCACCCTTCACCCCTGTACTTAGTGAGATTCTGTGGTTTCTGATGTGGTAACACGTCCGTTTTAACATTCTCATTCCTCTGACGGTCTCGCCATGCTGTTATGCCTCCAATTTGTCATGTTCCTCAAAACCCTTTAACACACTCATCTGAATCATTTCCCTTCCAGTAGTGCTATTTTCTGCATTTAAAGTGAATGTGTTACCCTCTGTTTCTCTCCCTAACCATGATTAAGAGCTCTGTAGTGTCAGTGATGCTAGCCTTATGTAGTTTAAAAACAAATGAATTTTTGCACCTTGCATTATTGTTCACTTCCGGGTGTATGGCACTGCATGTTGGACAAGGAGTTTGGACAGCTTTGCTACTAGTCTTTGAAACTGTTCAGAAACAGAAATTGCTGAAGAAATTAAGCGGGTCTGGCAGCATCTTTGGAGTGAATGCAGAATTAATCTTTCGGGTCCACTGACCCTTCTTCAACCCTGTTTCTCCAACAATTTTTGGTTTTGTTTCAGATTTCCAGAATCCACAGTTCCCTCTTTAACTGAAAATGTGTTCTGTGCCTGTTCATTTCTGGAGAAACTCAGCAAGTCTGGCTGCATCTGCAGAGATAGAGAAACAGAGTTAACATTTCAACTCCAGCATGACCTTTCTTCAGAATTGAAAAGGATTGGAAAATGGGATTTTTAATCCCTTGACAGAGCTGGAACAGGGGTGACAGGAAACAGAGGCTGTGGAGGCCCAGTACAAAAGACAAACAGGCTTTTAATTGTGGTGAAAGAAAAAACAATGTAAAATGGTGTAAGTTAAGGTGTGAATTGGGAAATAGGTTCTCTCTATTGAGTACAAGATAAACAAGACACAAACAAGACAAGGTCTTGGGAGACTGGGAGAATGTATGAAAAATGGAGAATGGTCATAATGGGGTCAGGCTGTGAAGTTATGGAATTGAATATTAAGTCCTACAGACTGTAAAGTACCAAAGTGTAAAATGAGGTGTCGCTCGAGCTTGGGATATGCTTAGAGACAAAAATAAATTGCAGAGGCTGGAATCCAAGGTAGACAAACAGAAAGCTGGACAAACACAGCAGACCAAGCAGCATCTGGAGGAAAGGAGCAATCAACGTTTCGGGTATTACCCTTCTTCCTGACTGCTTCGTTGGAACAGTGCAGCAGCCCAGGACCGAAATGTTAGTATGAGAGCAAGATAGTTTGTTGAAATGGGAAGCAATGAGAAGGTCGGGGTTATTCCTACAGACAGAGTGGAAGTGTTCCTCAAAGCAGCCTCAGTTTGTTCTCAACAATGACTTCACTGGGAGAAGCAATGACAGTAGACTGGATTGAAAGAATACAAGTGAAATGCTGCTTCACCTGAAGTTTGTGTTTGGGCCTTGGACAGTGAGGAGGGGAGAGGTGAATGGGCAAATGTTCCAGCTTCTGCAATTGCATGGGAAGGTGCCATGGAGAGTGGGGAAGTGTTCGGGGTGATGGAGGGTGTCACAGAGCAAGTGGTCCCTGTGAATTGCTGACAGTGGACAGGAGGATAAGATGTGTTTGTTGGTGCTGTCCTGCTTGAGATTGTAGAAGTGGCGGAGGGTCATTCTGTGAATGTGGATTCTAGTGCAGTGGAAAGTGAGGACAAGGGGATCTCTATCATTCTTCTGGAAAGGAGGGGAAGCGGTGAGGACAGAAGCATGGGAGATGGGTTAGTCACAGCTAAAGGGCCTGTCCACCAGAGTTGGGGAGATTTCTCATTTGAGGGAAAATGAGGTCTTGTTGGAGGCTTTCCACTGGAATGTGGCATCATCGAGCAGAAATGGCAGAGTGACAAAATGGAAGAATAGAGTCATTCTCAGCTGGTCATGTGTAGAGCCACATGTGGAAGTGCCCCCTGAATGATTGAGAAAAACCAGGCGTTGAATTGCAGATTTTTGTCTTATATGTTATCTACAGCTGGATGTGAAAATAAATCGAGGGGAAGGATGTACAGGGACAGACATTTAAGCAGATATTTCATAATAGTCAGCAATGATTGATTCTGGTCAAAAAGAAGGACTTGATCAGGAAATGAACCACTTACGGTTCACAAAGGCTGTCAAGGATACCATTCAATCACAAACTAAAGAATTGAAATTGGTGAGCACGACTGAGGGCCAGATTTGGGTGCTTATTTCAGGAATCAAAAGCAGGTGATATAAAGTGAAAAAACAAGGAAGAAAAATTTTATGAAAGTAAGTGGGCAAGTAGATACAAACAAGCAGCAGGAGCTTTTCCACTATATAAAACAGATCAAGGTGAGTGTGTGACCTTTGGAAGAAAGAAAGTCACAAATGTATATGGGGGACGCATGGCAGATGCGATTGAGGAATTGCTTACAGGGAACAGGCAGATAATTTACACCAGTACTTTGCATTGATCCTCACAGGGAACAACACTAAGTATTTCAATGATGTAAGCAAGATTGTAATAGGAGGAGAGTTGAATTGTCTGTGACAAAAGGAACGAGGTTTTTGACAAACAGATAGGACTAAGGATAAACAAATCAGCAGCAACAGACACACAGTTTAAAAGAAGTGGTTGCAGAGTGACTGGCAGCATTCTTTGTAATATTCCATAATTCTCTGGATTGCAGGAGTTTTCCAATGCAACTGGATTACCTCCAATGGGGCACCTATATTCAAGAAGGGGCCAGAAACTATAAGGCATTTAGCCTGACAATTATTACTGGGAATCTGCTAGTATCTGTTATTAAGAAACGAATTGCAGAACATTTAGAAAAGCTGAATGCAATCAGAATCCTCATGGTTTTGTGAAATGGAAATTATGTTTTGCCCTGTAAAATCATGCAAATTTTTCCAGAGTTTCCTGAGAATATAACAAGCAGGCTTGATAAAAGGGAACTGGTAGACAGTGTATTTGGCATTCCAGAGGTTTTCCATAACGTACCACAAAATAAAGGTTCTGACACAAGACAGAAGCTCATAGTATGACAGATCACGTATGAGCATGGAATGAGGATTGGCTAAAACAAAGAAGACGGAGAGTCAGGAATAATAGGTCTCTATCAAGTTAAAAACATGTATCAATTGGCGTACCACAAATATCAGTCCTATGGCACCAGTTATTTATAATCTATACTGATGGCTTGAAGGGGGGGATTGAATGCAACGTTTATCCCAGTTTGCATGTTGTAATAAGGCTGTAAAGAATCTGAAAGGGGATATGGTTAAGGCCAGTGAGTAGGCAAATAATTAGCAGGAGTTTATTGTAAAAGAAAAGTATGAGGTCATGCACTTTGGCACTAAGAATCAAAAGCAAGATGATTATTTATACGGAGAGGACTCCAAAAAACAAAAGTGCAGTACAAAGGGATTGGGGTGCTCCTGTGTATGAAATATAAAATTAGCATGTTGGTGCAGCAAGTAACTAGGTTGGTTCATTCGGCTGATTCCTGGGATGGAAATGTTGACTTATCAAGAACGTTCAAGATAGTTAGCCAATTATTCATTGTAATTGAAATGAATAAGGGGTGATTTACAGAAACATACAAGATACAGAGGGGGCTTGACAAGGTAGATATTAAGAAAGCGTTTCCACTCCTGGAGGAGTCTCAAACTCGAGGACATAGATAAAGAGCAATGGACGTTGATTTAAAACTGAGATGCAAAGAAATTTCTTCACTCAGAAGGTAGTGAATGTCTGGAATTCCCTAACCCAGACAGTTGTGGAGGCTGGATTAATGAAGTATTTACAAATGAGGTGGATGGACTTTAGACGTATCGGCAAGTAGAGGATACAAGGAGTTGGCAGGAAAGTGGAGTTTAGCCCTGGAGTAGATCAGCCATGTTCTCGCACTGCAACATGACCATCATCTGGAGCAGAAGTTGCAGAGAGTGGAAACCTGGAAAGACGGATTGGGGGGTGGTGGGGTGTGCTCTTCCTGATCCAACCTCTATTTTCCAAGTACGGTTTCCCAACCTACACCTAACCATCGAATTGGCCTCAATCTGCTCCTGTGCAGCAGGTTCGAAGGTCTGAATGGAGCATCAGAACATTGATCTGAGGAGCATGTGTGGTCCACTTGACCCTTTGACAGTACTCCACCAGTAAATAAGACCGTGGCTCATCTCATTGTGGTTCTACTTGCACTTTTTCTGTCAATTGTACATTATCCTTGATTTACTTGCCTATAGAAAATCAAACTGAAGTGAGCCTTGAAATAAATTAAAGATTCAGCCACCACAAACTTCTGGGAAAGAGAATTCCCACTTGAATGAATTCCCACTTTGTGAATTTCTCCTCATCCCTGTTCTGAGCAAGGTTGGAGGGGTCACTGTTTCCTTTTCTAGTCCCACTCCTCCATTGGTCACAACAAATTTTAAATGTAACCAGGTTGGCGATATGGCCAGTGATATAGGTGTCAGACTGGGTCAGGTTCAGTGATAGGAACAATTCAGGCAGATTTCTTTAGCCAGCCACAAATAACTGGTGAATTCCTGAAATAAGCTTCCTCAACAACGCTGCAAAGCCTAACGTCAACAAGTTGGATTGTACAAACATCCGTCGGGTATCCACCTGATCCACTCTCTGCATGATCTTGTATGATTCAATAAGATCACCTCTCATTCCAAGGATAACCTGTTAAACCCTCATAATACAAGTCCTTCATCCCAGGAATAAGTGAAGTGAAACATCTCTGAACGGCTTCCAATGTAACTATATCCTTTCTCACATAAGGAGACAAAAAAAAACCTTCACACACAGTCCTCCAGATGTGTTCTCAGTCAGCAACAGGTCCCTCCTAAAATAGTTGATTAAAAGTACAGCTAGTGGGCACAGTTTATGGCTTTTTTAAAAAAAAAAATCATCTGCAGTTTACTACAGGGATGAGGAGATTTATTGTCTTTTCTCAAGAGTATTGTAAGTCTTCGGAACCCTCTTCCCCAGACAGCGTTGGAGGTAGAGACATTGAATATTTTTGAGGCACAGACAGATAGATTCATGAATAATAACAGTCAAGGATTATTGGGGAGTGGGCAGGAATGTGCAGTGTGGTGGAAAATGCTGACAGTGGTGCAAAACAAAACTGTAGATGCCCAGAACACTCAGGTATACAATGGAAAAACAAATGATAATGTAGAGAAAACTTAAACATACTAACAGTGATAGAATAAAGTCACAATTGTCCCAGAGGACCATGGGTCTGCTCTTTCATTAGAGAGAGGCCACTCGTAGTGGTTTAACCTGCAGGTCACCACAGCTCAGGCAAGGGGGCAAGATTGAAAAAGCGGGCCCTTCATGGTAACCTCCGTCAGTGTGGGAATTGATCCAGTGCCGTTGGCCTCCCTCTGCATCACAAATCAGCCATCCAGCCAACTGAGTGGGAGACTATGAACTGCTTTAGACAGACATAGTCAAAGGCAAAGGACAATAGAAACTTTGAATACAATGAAGACGCTCCAAGTCAGATAACGTTCAAGATAATGGCTGAGAAGAAAACAAAAAATTCTCTACTGGAAATTCCATTTTTACAATGCGACAAGTGTTTAGATGCAGACTTTGGCTAAATACAATAAGGTGAGACAAGCCAAATAACTGGAATTACCATTGTGATTGGACATTGATAACCATGAAATAAGTGTATATTTTTGATTGGCCTGTGTAAAGTATGCTTACGAATACATAAAAGTATAAAGCTGTTGTAATGTATTGTTTGGAGAGGCCGTCCTCATTGGCTCCCAAAGACATGCTTGAAGAAAACTGGTGTAAAAAGTGCCTGAGTGTCGTCTGGTCAATGACAGGATCTCACGGAGTTGAAAGACCAAAAGTTCCTGTAACATGGAACTCAGGATGCAATCAGATCAGCAATGATTTCATTGAACGATGGAGCAGGTTTGAAGGGCTGCATGGCAACGAAGGGGTGGCAATGGCCCAGTGGTACTATCAACTGACTGTTAATTATGAAACACAGTTAATGCTCAGGGGATTTGAGTTTGAATCCCTTCATGTTAGATGGTGGTGTTTGAATTCAATAATAAAAATGTGAAATTAAGAATTGACTATGTTAATGGAACTATTGCCAATTGTTTGAAAAACATATCTAGTTCACTCGTGCCCTTCAAGGACGGAAATCTGCCATCCTCACCTGGCCTGGCCTAAATGTCCCTCCAGACCCACAGCAATGTGGTTAATTCTAAACTGCCCTCTGAATAGAGAGATGAGTTGGCCCAGAGTTTAAGGTGATGGACTGCTAAACTATTGTGTTCTACATGCATGCATTCAAATCCCACTGTCATCGCTGCTTCAGTAAATGCTTGCTGCCTGCAGGCTTGTTAGTATCTGCGTGAGTCTATCCTTAGCAATTTATCTCACCAAAGACAGACTAGAGCTGACTGATCTGGTGTCAAATGCTTCTTCTGGAACAGCACAGTGGTAGAGTGATTAGCACTGCTACCTTACAGAGCCAGGAAGCCAGGTTCAATATCCTTGGGCAACTGTCTGTAAGGAGTCTGCACATTCTCCCCCTCGTTGCGTGTGTTTCCTCTGAGTGCTCCGGTTTCCTCCCACAGTCCAAAAATGTGTAGGCTAGGTGGATTAACCTTGGGAGGTATGGGGTTACAAGTCTGGGTGAGCTGCTCTTTGGAGGGCAGTGCAGATTCGTTGGGCTGAATGGCCTGCTTCCACAGTGTGGAGATTCTATGAATTGTCTCATGGTGGATTTTAATTCCACATGAATTGGAAAAAGTACAACTTCCCCTTAGGTTTTATATACTGTGCGATTCGTTTGGAGCATTATCTACAACATTCTATAAACAACATCATCCAGAAAGTTCTAGAAGTGCCATTCTCCAGAACTTCTACAACTGTGTGGGGGTATTGTGTAGGCAAGACAGAGAGAGGGATGGTGCTGCATGCAGTAGTGAGAGTAGTGGAGCATGAGCCTCGTTCAGAGGTAGGTACTGTAGCAGATATGAGTGACGAAGCAGAGTGAATATGGTGACACTTATCCTGACAGAGCAGGGAAGGTTATTGACGCTTATCCTGTATTGCTGGACATTTCTTTAGACTACAGATACTACACTGAACTGGGTGGTGAGCTCAGACCATGCTCAGTGGGTCTGGTGGTGTGACCTCCTCTGGGAAGAGACTGGTCCTCATCTGTACTAGCCCATCCACCAGGACCTATGTGTCCCTGTGGACAAATTATGGTGTAATTGCCCCTTTTCTGCAATGCTCAGGGTAAACCATGTCGGGCAGCTCCGAATTGAGAAAGGTCAACTGTGTGCCCGTTGGTCTTTTAAAGATAGCATCAGCGCCAGGGATAACGGAATATTCAGGGGTATTGGGTGATAGCGACTACTTCCAGCTATGATGGGTGGGAGAATTGGGCTGGCATTGAATGAGAGGATTGCCATTGGATGGTACAGGTTGCTAAAGAGGTGATTTGATAAGATAGCTCTGGAATACTAACTTGGCCTCGTGCAAACAATCCCTCTGTCACACTCAATGGAAATGACACTGAGACAAATTGCTGTTAGATTCAGCCCAGCGAATTGTGCTGACCCCACTCCCAGTTACAAAACTGCAGAAAAATCCTCATTCAAAACTCTCCATCATCTGAACTCACGCCAATATCCCATTCAGCTATCATTCCTAGAAATACTAGCCCATGTCGCAGGATGCTATCAAAATGTTTTCACTTTAGCTTTCTGAAACCTGTGAACATATCCTTCAATGGCATTGTATCTCAAAATCCCCCTCTCTGTCTATATCCCAAGCCCTCCCATCTGTTGGTAATTAAACCGATTCCCCTGACATCTTTCTCTGGCAGTGACTTTCACACCCACAGCACCCTTTGTCACGGCACAGTGGAGATATGGAGCTATAAATGGATGGGAGCTGCACATCCTGTCACTTCCAGCATGGGCTGCAAGTTTCCCTATGCTGGGCAGTGATCTAAAGCTGTGTTACATGGCAATAAACTGGTCTGCATAGCTCGACATGCTGGGAGGATATCTGCTCCAGGTTTACAGATCAATTCACCAATGTTCACTGCACAGCTCCTCTTGCTGGACGGATATCTAGACCAGGTTTACAGATTAGTGCTCTGTTGTGATCTGTACAACTCCCCATGCTGGACAGATTATCGATTCCGAGTTTACACATAAATCTGCACAGCTCCCCCTGACTCTCAGATACCTAGTCCAGGTTTATAGAACAGTGTGCTAGTGAGGCCTGCACAAAGTCTGACTCTGGACAGATTGCCGTGTTGTATCAAGCAGTAAACTAACCTGGTCTGCACAGTGCTCCATACTGAACAGATATCTTATCTGGATTTATGGTAATTGTCTAGGGGTATTATCACTAGGCTGCTTACCAAAAGACCCAGGCAATGCTCTGGGAGCCTGATTTTGAATCCTGCCATGGCAGATTGTGAAAAATTGTATTTAATAAAAATCTGGAATTAAAAGTCAAATGATGACTATGAATCCATTGTCAATTTTCAGGAAAAATCCATCTAATTCACTAGTGTCATTTAGGGAAGGAAACTGCCATCATTACCTGGTCTGGCCTACATGTGACTCCACACCCACAGCAATGTGATTGACTCAACTATCATCTGGGCAATTAGGGATGGGCAATGAATGCTCGCTCAGCCAGTGATGCCCACATCCTATGTACAAAAAAATAGGTTTCTGGACTAGTTCTGTAAGAAAGAGATTTTAATATAACTAACCATTTCAGCTGATCTGGCAATGTCTTTATTTTGTGTTCTCATTCTTGTGATTGGATCCTACAAACTCTCACTCCATTGATGTTGCAGTGTGACCATGCATAGCACATCATGCTGGTGAATACCCACTGTCCTGGCAGCAGTCACAGTCTCTTCATTCCAAAAGTAGTCAGCCAGTTCCATCGTCTTTAGGTCTCTATATAGAAAGAAAGGATGGCATCTTGGATAAAGACCACCCCCTAGATATACGGTTCAAATCACTCTCCCCGTCACCACTTTCCACCGCCAAACAATCAAAATATCCCATGTGTGCTGAGAGCAATGGTGCCACTGAGAACATCAAGGAGCAGACCATCAGGGAGATGGAGTGAACTCTCCAGTACACACTTTGTCACTTAGTCCTGTAATCTGTCTCCATTTATGTGATATATTCTTCCTGAAAAATTTACAGGTTCACTGTTAACCACTTATATTCCATCCTCCAAATTGCAGTCCTTTTTATATCCATTTACAGATTCTCTATATGCTCTTAATAATTTCGTTTCCTGCTTATCATAGTGTAATTGACAATTTTAATTAGAATACATTTGTTCCATTTATCTAAACCATCAATAAAGCTTGCAAATAGTTGAGGGCCCAACTCTGGTCACTGTGTCACTACAAATGTTAATTTCTGTTAAACTGACAGAGGCTAATTTAACCCAGTAGACAGTATCTTCTATATGAGGATTAGACTTTGCCTCCACCAGGACTGTGTACTGGGTGCTCCTACAGATACTGTTAGGCACAGATACATTTGTGACAAGTAGTTTGGTGAGAATGTTTCCATCTTGTTGGTTCACTCATCACTTCCCACAATCTGGCTTTGTGTATTTGAGGCCTCGCCCTGCTCAGTCAGTGGTAAGCCTGTGGAAACACACTTGGTGATGGACATTGAAGTGCTACACCGAGAGTACGTTCTGTGCCCTTGTCACCAATCTGTTTTCAAAATCGAGGAGAACTGGTTTATCACCGAGGGGTGGTGTGGAGGGCAGTGCAATTTCCTTGATCATCTTTGACCTGTTACCATGAAATTTCTCGGGTTCTGGAATCAATGTTGGGAAATTCCAGAATAACTCCTTTCCTGACTGTATGCGATAGTGCCACCACCACTGGTGGGTCTAACCTGCTGGTGGGACAGGATATACCCAGGGATGTTGATGGTGTTTTGTGGTACATTACCCATCAGGCCTGATTCTGTGAGTGTGACAATGTCAAACGGTTTCTTGAACAGTCAAAATAAAGGTGACAATAAAGCAGGGAATACTGGTTTAAAGAGCTGAATGAAAGACTCTCTATCTGAGTGTGTGCTGTATTCTCAGGAAAGATTGAGGAATACACTGCATACATTGAGGTAAATGGATATTATGTAATGACAGGGTGACTGATATTGGGAACTGAAGATCCAGAACATTTTACAGCTGAAAGTGTCACGCAAAAATGAAAAGGAGCTGGAGGAGATTTCCTAATAAGGGGTGACATCTATATCATCGTAAAAGGGGATCTTACATCAAATAATCAATGTCTTGGCTGCATCTTATTATTTTTGTTGTGCAAAGTGCGAGTTGAGTCGGGTTTGGGGAGAGATTACCACGGCGAGGCCGAGTGGATCTCACCAAACTTGATGGACAGAAGGGCCTTTATGATGTGGATCTTTATGATGCTATCATGTTCTAGAACCAACATTCTCTCCACAACATTCTATAACAGACATTCCCCGGAACATTCATTCTAGATTGAAATTATTTTTAAATGGCTGGACAACAGTTCATTGACCAAAACATAAGACTCCATTTCAGCTCCAATTATTTCAACAAATTTCTGAATACAATGACACATTTGAAAATCTCACTAGGTCCTCAATCAAACTGAAACTTTACCTCCAAGCTGATGTATAATTTATTTGTTTTCCTTCCTCACAGTTAACATAGTGACAATCAACATCCTGCTTTATAAAGATTGTGGATTGTCTTCATGTGTCAGTCGTTACCTGGGGCCATGGCAGTGGCGGATCTACTGGTCATTATCCTCGACTTGATATTGAAATACATTCCAATTGTTTACTATGAACAGTTTTATTTCCTGAAGTCCATCCCCATGTGTAATATCCATGCCGTCCTGCTTTATGCAGCCACTGACTGTTCTGTCTGGTTCACCGTCACTTTCACCTTTGATCGATATGTGGCCATTTGTTGCCAGAAGCTGAAAAGTAAATATTGCAGTGAGAAAACGGCGGCTGTGGTTCTGGGAACAGTGACTGTGCTGAGCTGTTTGAAGAACATGTTCTGGTATTTTATGCTCACAGCTCAGTATTTGTTGACAAACACACCCTGGTTTTGTTCTGCAACAATCGGTGTTTATTTCTCTCGTGTCTGGGGCACAATTGAGTTCCTCCACTACATTCTAACCCCGGCTCTCCCATTTCTCCTGATTCTGCTGCTCAATGTTTTCACCGTCAGACACATTGTAGTGACCAGCAGAGCCCGTAGGAGACTCAGGGCTCACACTAATGGGGACGTTCAGTGTGACATAGAAATGCAAAATCGAAAAAAATCCATCATTTTACTGTTTGTGATATCGGCGAGTTTCATCCTGTTGTGGTCAATGTTAATGGTGTATTCTTTATGGAACTGAATGCACTATTTGGGTTATTACTCTGTGTCTTTAGATTCCTGTATACAGGAATTGGGATTCATGCTGCAGCTCCTCAGTTGCTGCACAAACACTGCGATTTATGCTGTGACCCAGACTAAGTTCAGACAGCAGCTGAAGAATGTGCTGAATTATCCCTTTAGCCAAATTAATCAATCAATCAAATTCACTCATTAATCAATCCACCCAGGATTCTCCCATTTCAATTCAATGTTTCATCAGTTAGGCAGCCTGACACTATGGTAACAGACTGAGGGTAGTGCCGGTTTGTCAAAATGTATCCCACAGGGGGTCACAAGGATGCATTTCTATGTTTCTGTCAACTCAGTGGCCAGTGAGAAAAGACACCATTCCACAGACTGTATCTATAACTTCAATTTGTAAATAATAAAAATGTTCATTCAAAAGTGCCAAGCAGCGGAGTGAACTGTATTGCTGTTTGTCTTTGTGTTGAAGAAGCTGAGCTGGAGAGGGACAGACTGGGCCCTAAGTCCTGGTTCTTGCAGAAGGGGAGTGGACTGGTGCCAAGCTCAGGAGTTGGGCTTAAGTAATTCTGTCCTTGCTTTCACCTCTGTGTCACCCAATACGACCTGGCCTCGGCATAATTCATTTCTCTCCCTTGTTCCGTCTCCTCCATATCTCCCACCGACCCTGGCCTACCCCTTTCTCTCTCTCGTCCTCGTCCTATTTGTACAGTTGTACAGGGCCTTGATGAGACGACACCTGGCATATTGTGTGCAGTTTTGGTCTCCTTTTCTGAGGAAGGATGCTCTTGCTCTTGAGGAAGTGTAGCGAAGGTTTACCAGGATGATTCTAGGATTGCAGATCTGATGTATGAGGAGAGATTGACTAGGTTGGAATTGTTTTCGCTGGCGTTCAGATGAATGAGGGGGTTGTCTTGGAAACTTATAAAATTCTAACAGGATTGGACAAGGTAGATGCAGGGAGAATGTTCCTGATGTTGAATGTGTCCAGAACCAAGGGTCATAGTATGAGGATTTGGGTTAGCTGATTTAGGATGGAGATGAGGAGGCATTTTTTCACCAAGTAGTTGATGCCAAAACATTGAATGTATTCAACAGGCAACTAGATACAGCACTTGGGGCGAATGAGATCAAAGGTTATGGAGAGAAAGCAGAATTAGGCTATTCAGTTAGATGATCAGCCATGATCATGAAGAATGGTGGAGCAGGATCAAAGGGCTGAATGGCCTCCTCCTGCTCCTAATTTCCATGTTTCTATTTACTTTCTTTTTCACTATCCCTCCCTCTCAATCTCTCTCTCTCCCAGTTTCCTCAATCTCCATGCCTCTCTTTGTCTAATCTTCTCTTACCTTCTGTTGCTAGTGGATCAGTTTGATGTGGAGCCATAGGATATTGTGAGGGATGAGATTTTGGAAAAGGCAAAGCCTGTTGTTAAGGGAACAGAATTGGGGTGGTGCAGCAGGCCGTTGGTCGGGGAACAAAGTGGGTGTAGGATCAGTAGCCCTTGTCAGGGGAACGGTGTGATGGGGGTACAGCAGGCTATTGTTGGGGAAACAAAACAGCTGTAGGATCAGTAGCCTTTGTCAGGGGAATAGTGTAATTGTGGGGCTGAATGTCAGTGCCTTTGAACAGAGCAGAATGGGACCACAGGCTGCTGTTAAATGACAAGTGTAGGTGTGGGTCCACAGGCAACTGCTATGGCAAAAGATTGAATGTGTCAATCTAGTGGTATTAAACATATGAGTAACTGAAGGACAAACAGTGAAAGCAACTTGTGATTGTTACAGCTAAGAGATCACCCAAACAACAGATCAGGTCTGAGCTGTGCAGTGCTGCCATGGAGAGCTGTGAATGGAGGTGAACAAATGGAACAATAATGGGAGGTGGCAGTTCCATAAATATTCCCAGGCACAATGCTGGGGGAAGGCAGGACATCATTCCACTGACAAGGCAGAACTATTTGCATCCATCCTCCACAAGCAGTGTCAAGTTGATGACCCATCATTTTGTTTTAATTTGATTTATTATTGTCATATGCACCTAGGTACAGCGAAACATTTTGATTTGCGTGCAGTACAGGCAGATCACGCAGGCGTACCTTTTGCATCTTATCATTGTAGCCTGTTCCCGAGGAGCTCAGCATCTCGGATGTCCATCTTGAACTAATTTGATTCACTCCATGTCATATCATGAAACCGCTCAAGGAACTGGATTTTGCAAGTGTTGTAGGCCCTGACAACCTTCCAGCAATAATGCTGGAGGTTCGTGTTCCACAACCGGCCAAGGTAATCTGTACCAGTATACATACAACACTGGCATCTCTCCAACAATGTGGGAAATTGCCCAGTTATGTTTTGAGCACAAAAAAACTGAAAAAGTCCAGTCGAGTTAATTTGCATCCAATCAGTTACCTTTCAATCATCAGTGAAGTAATTGAAGCGAAGTCGACAGTGCTCTCGAGCAACACATTCTCAACAATAAGCTGCTCACTGACACGCAATATCTTCTAATGTTAGCTGTCTTTGTTCATAGTCCAATTTGCTTGTCACATTTGCTGCCTCACCTCCCTTCCCAAACTTCTGGTGGGAAGATGGAGTTCAACCACAATCAGATCAACCACGAGCTTTCTGAATGGTGGGCCAGACTCAAGGGGAGAGAAAGAAAGAGAGAGAGAGAGAGGACGAGGGAGGGAGAGAGATGAAGAGAGTGAGAGACAGAGAGAGGGGGCAGAGGGAAAGGGGCAGTGAGAGGAGGGGAGAGTGATGGAGAGACAAAGACCAGGGAGAGAAACAGAAGGAGAGAGAGGGTGGGGGAGAGAGAGAGAAAGAGAGAGAGGAAGGTCCTGTGTCTCACTCCTGATTGCTCCCTTATGTTTGAAGAGATGCAATGCCACCCTCTGCATCAGGGGTTCAGTCGGAAAGAGAGTAGCTCACGGCAGTATCAACATACACAGGCACACACACACACAAACGCATTGTGCTGGTGTGGATTGCAATTGTACTGAAACTCCTCAGGGTGCAACATTCTCATGTCCAGAAATGTATGCGTTCCCTCTACAATGTGGAAATAATTTGTCTTTGGGCATTTTTCCCGATATTATACACATTAAATAGAGTATTTTAATTTCAACTGTATCCAGGCACCTGCGAATGAATCGTTTTGTAAGGAGACATCGTGAATTTTATGGCACTTTCTGCAATTTCTAAGGAAGGCTCGCTGGTCCCGAAACATTAACACTGATTTCTCTGCACAGAAGTTGCCAGACCTGCTGAGCTTTTCCAGCAATCTTTTTTTTTGTTTCTGCAGTTTCTAATGTTTAGTAATCTACTCTCAGATTGTAAATGAGAAAAGAATTCAAGCGTGGAGGGAGTGAGATCAGTACTGGGTTTGTTCATCTCCTTCTGCTCATATCTCTGGCAACATTGATCGGACAAAACTGTTCTGTTTCTCCAAAGACGCTGTTTGAAGAATGAAGCAACTGCGTAACCTAAACGATTCACAGGCTTTGATGCTTTCACCGAAGAAAAATCTGCTGCTAGTGTAGTGGCACAGGGCGGCCATCAGAGAGTGACATTGTATTACTTTAAATACGACAGAGCGGGAGAGACTCTGAGCTTTTGATCCATCACTTTTTAATTCATTCTTTCATTTGAACATCCCTCCAGTGAGTCCCACTGAAGCCAGACATACACCCACAGACACAAACACAGAGACACACATATGGAAACTCACATCAACATGACCATCAGCATCGCATCACTTTAAAAACGAGGGACAGAGACAGAAAGAGAAGAAAGGAGGCTAAACCCACTTCAATGGATTCACCTCCAAAACAACAGAGAGCCCACTGCACAGAGGCACAGACACAGAGACAAACGCAAACGTAAAGACACATACTAATACACACACTGAAGTACAGTAGAGATATACACAAAAATATAGAGACAGAAACACACAGATAGACACACGGTGAGACACAGACATACACACAGACACTGACATACACACAGACAGAAAGTCAGAAACAAAACACACAGACTTTATGTGCAGTAAGTGTCAATGCCTTGAATTTATTCGTCTTTAACACAGTTTGTCAATCAGATACTTCCTAGCTTTTCTCGATGAAATGTCGATGAAGAAGTGGAACAGTCACGTGATGTCCCTCAGCTATTGTCAGGGAGGTGGTGAAGGTGCTTAATAAACTCATGATCATTTGTATAATGAACAAACGTCCAATCGTACAACAGATCCATGTGATCCCTTGATATCCATCTGTAAAATGGATTGGTATTCATTCTCTTTAAAAGTAAACTCACTGACTTTACACCTTGTCTTCGTCTGTTTGAAAATATTGTGTTTCCCCTGTGGGATAAACCTGTGTTGATGCAGAAGACTCTGTTCCTTTGCCTGAATAAAAGTGTTTGCAGCTGGTTTGAAACTTCAGCTTTGTCTCAGTGTCGATTTCAGGTCTGTGGCCAGTTTGTGTGTGTGTGTGTATGAGAGAGAGAGAGAGACCGTATTGTTGGAATCTCAGTGCCAGTTTTGATGTTCGTACCTCAACTTCCGTGAAGCAGCCCCAGGCTGAAGTAAACCCAGGGGCAGGGTCTGTCCCCTGTCCCTCATGGGAGAGAGAAAGAAACAATCGAGGGAGAGAGTGACCTGGGAGCCACAGCAAAGGTATCTGTCTCTTCACTCTGTCTTTCCTGAACTCCTGTTTATCTCTGACTGACATCTCCCCATTAATCTGTCTCTTTCTCTCTCTCTCTTTATACTTCTGTTTCTTTCTCTCAAAAGTATCTCCTCTTGTCTCTCTATTGTTATGTCTCTCTCTTTTTGTATCCTGCTCTCTCCTTTTCCCTGATATAACAAGGTGTAGAGCTGGATGAACACAGCAGGCCAAGCAGCATCAGAGGAGCGGGAAGGCTGATGTTTCAGGCATAGACCCTTATTCAGAAAAAGGGTCTAGGCCCGAAACGTCAGCTTTCCTGCTCCTCTGATGTTCCTTGGCCTGCTGTGTTCATCCAGCTCTACATCTTTTTATCTCTTATTATAATATCTAACATTTGATAACAATAGCAGCTCAAGGCTGCAGCTGATGCTTAAGACATAGATAAGAACATCTCATATTAATTAGTTGTTTAATCAAAAATTATAATTATAGATCCGAATTAATTACAGGAAAGCATTAAGGGAAAGATTCAAGCCAGTTTCATACAGTAATATCAACATCCTTTATCATTACAGGGAGGAATGAATACAGAGATTAGAAGACACTGGAATGCGGATTGCATGCACACATTAGGGGACAACTTGTTAGTTAAAGAATTCTAATATTAGGTGTAACCACATAACTTTGTTGAAAATGGTCAAAAACTAATATTATTTCCTGAAATGAGAAATTTAAAAGGTCCTGAAGTAATCAGCAGATATTGGTAGTTAACACAATGCAACTGCCAAATGTTACTTTTCACAATGGATGTGAAAAGTATCCATTGTGAAAAGCCTCAAGAAAGGAGATAAGAGTCTGGAAAACATTATGAATGACCGGAGTTGGACCACAAGCCTGCTCATTTCTTTGTCATTTTGCTGAGGCGAGCTTAAATTATACCAGAGAGACAATTACAGAGTGACAATTTGGCTCTGCTGACAAAGCATAATAGGAGGTGGGAGTACTCTAAGTTTATACATTCTCAAAGCTCTTTATGTGCCTTTTTTGCTGTGTTGTAGCTGATGGGTAAATCACTATAAAGGTCACCTGAACCCACCCTGTGATTCAGACTCTCATTGAAAATATGAGATCTAACAGTGCGCTTGTGGAAATGCCACTGGATTACTAAGCCAGACCGGCTAATGCTTCAGCAGCTGGTGGAAGTTAAAAGCAATTAATAAAATAATGAGATCTAAAATCTGGTGTCAGTAACAATGATACTGAAGCAAATGCTTCCTGGCCAGCTGTCTCTTCAATGCACTTTTCCCACCCAAAGTACATTTCCCTTAATGTGATTGACCATTTGAAAAATATAAAGTAGGAACTGCCGTAGGCCCTTCGGTCAATTGAGTTTTCTCCCTCAAATAATGGTGGTGGATCCTCTATCTCCACACCATAGTCCTGATCTCTCCCCATTCCCTTAGTGTTTAGAATCTGTATTTATATTCAGTGCCTTGGCTTCCAAAACCTTATGTGGTGGAGAATTCCCCAGGCACACCAGTCTCTGAGTGCAGACATTTATTCTCATCTCAATGTAGAGTGGCCTACGTGTACCTAATATTGTTGCCCCTTGCTTTAGAGGTTCCAGCCAGGGGCATAATCATCCTTGCTTCCAATCTGTCTCTTTCTGTCAGAGTTTTCTATACTTCACTAAGATCTCCACTCGTTTTCCAAAACCTCATGGAATACAGGCACAGTCGACACAAACTCTGCTCACAAAATAAGTCTGTCATCCCAGAGATCAGTCTGGTCATCCTTCGCTGCACACCATCAATGTCAGGTTTGTCATTTATTCGGTGAGGAGACAAAAACTGCACACAGCACTGCACAATGTTCGAGATGATGTCTCACAAAGGACTATATAACTGGAATAAGATGTCCTTACTCCTGTACTCAAATCCCCTTGAAATGAAGGTCAACATACCATTTATGTTTCTTACTGCTTTCTGCTCCTGTAAAATTGCTTTTAGTGATTGGTGTACAAGGAGATCCATATCCTTTTCCATGTTACTGCTACCCACTTGGTGGGGTGTATGTAAAACTGGTCAGCGAGCCAATGTCATTCCCAGTTTTGACCTCTAGCTTCAAACATTGCTGCCCTGCAAGAACCCTGGAGGCCTGTGCAGGAGAAAACATAAAACCAAAACATAAGTCCCTTTGTAGATCAACATTTTTCAACCAATCCCTTTTCAAATGGTAGTCTGGCGTTCTATTTTTTGCTACCAAAGTGCACAACATCACATCTATCCACATTACCCTTCATCTGCCACATATTTGCCCATTGCCTCCACTTGTCTCAATCACCTTGGAGCGTTTTTTACATCTACCTCCCAACTCACAACCCGGCATAGTTTAGTGCCATCAGCACACTTTGAAATATTGCATCTGATTGCCTCAAGCAAATGTTTCATATGTATTGTGAATTGGTGGGGCCCATGAACCTCCCTGCAATACCCCAAAAACCCTTCACACCAAAAAAAACTTTTATTCCTACTCTCTGTTTCCTGTCAGCTTTCCCAATCTAAAATCATGTCCATATATTGGCTTCTATCCCATAAGATTTGATTTTGCACAGTAGGCATGGAACTTTATCAAAAATCTCTCTGAAAATACAAATATATTGCATCCATTGTTTCCCTATTACTTATCTACCAGTCGATTTTTCAAACATGATTTCTGTTTCATAAATCTATGTTGACATTGTTTATGCCCATTACTTTCAGTCCCAACAATTTCTCCAAAACCGTGTATTTATCAATTTCATTCCGTTCCCTTTTTCTCACTAGATTTTAGTTTCCTAGTATTGCTGGCATTTTTTTTATTTGTTTTGTTTTCTTCTGTGAAGACAGAACTGAAGTAGCATTTTCTGTTGGATTAGCCTTTACTAAAAGTTCAGACTAATCATGAGTCTGAGATAACAAGGTGTAGAGCTGGATGCACACAGCAGGCCCAGCAGCATCAGAGGAGCAGGAAGGCTGACGTTTCGGGCCT
>NC_063338.1:1558205-1576935 GCF_021869965.1 Rhincodon typus | reverse complement strand
GAAGGGTCTAGGCCCAAAACGCCAGCTTTCCTGCTCCTCTGATGCTGCTTGGCCTGCTGTGTTCATCCAGCTCTACACTTTGTTATCTCAGATTCTCCAGCATCTGCAGTTCTCACTATCTCTAATCATGAGTCTGTCTATCTGAGTGAGTTGCTGGTCTGCTGGGCCCCTTTGTCTGACATTGGGTGTGTTAATGGTACGTTACTGTCTGCTTGTGTGTGTGTGCATGTGTGTGTTTCCGTCTGTCGCATTCTGGCTGATATGACACATTGGAATTGTATAGCCAGGTGGGGATGGCTGCCAACGAGTATGCTTCTTTTCAAAAGTGAAAAGAAAGTAAAAATTTATTTCACTTGTGGGCTACCTGGCAAACCGCAGCAGAGTGATGCAGCAGGAGTGTGCTGAGCCCATAACCCAGAGGTTGATGGCTCAAAACCATCCTCTGCTATTTGTATTAACAAAGTGGTGTTTGTTACTCATTAGTAGCAGCCAGGTTTGCTCACATTGTCTCTGCACCAGCTTCTTGCTTCAAGTAAGCACTTCAATCTGCAGTAAACCACAGTTATTCCGACACAGTTGCACACTGTAAATGTTGCAAACATGCACCAGCCAATTCTTTTTCTTTTCACTCAATCCCTTTCTCACCAGGAACTAACACTGGTGTGATGGTCCGAACGGCCTTCTCCTGTTTTCTCTCACTTTGGGATGATCAGAACAGTGATTCTCTACGATGGAGCAATGCAGCAGGGAGATAGGTAACCACAACACTGCTATCTCCTGGTAATCTCCAGACACTGAGACATGGCAGCTGCTGGAATTTAAATTCGATGAATAAAATCTGGAATGTAAACCTGATTTCAGGAACAGAGACCATGGCTTTAATTTCCTGAAATCCCATTCATTCATGTCCCTTCAGAAGGGAAGTCCTTACCTGGTCTGGCGTACAACTGACTCCCGACCCACAGCAATGGGACTGACCCCTGACTGTGCTCTGACATCAGTTCAAGGTGATTTGGGGATGAACAACAAATGCTGTCTTGACCTGTGATACCCACATCCTGTGGGAGAATAAGAAAGAGTAAAAACACATTCACAGCAGGGAATAATGGGCCTAATACCTGCTTGGATTTGGATTCACCTGATTGCCCAACCTGGATAGACACAAGGACACCCACAGCCAGAGACAATTACCCACTTAGGCAGAAACTCATTTACTCAGTCACACTGGGGAGACACCGTTCACCAATCCCATGTGTGGGAAGGGATCATTCACAAAACAACCTCCACAGATACCAGCATATTCACATACAACAGCAGGGGTTAGATTCTGCTGTTATTGCTGTTAATCCCATGTCGGAATGAACCATGTCTGGACGACTGTTTCCAGTGGAGTTCTGAGGGTCACTCAGCCAGAAATGTTATCTCTGATTTCTCTCCACAGATGCTGCCAGTTCTGCTGAGCTTTTTCAGCAATTTCTCGGTTTTTTTTATGTGTTTCTGATTTACAGCAATTGCAGTTCTTTCATATTTTATCCAATAGAGTTCCAGTCCTTTCTGATGTAGATCAATGATTAAAACAGAGTTATAGGAGCCATAATTTAGAAGTTTGCAGATGACATGCAACAACTGATCATGTAGTTGACCATGAGGAACAAAGCAATGGATGGCAGGGAGATATCAATCAGGTGGAAGGATAAAATGGTGAATGGAATTCAATCCAGAGAAGTGAATGGTAATGAATTCAGGGAGAGTAAACAACTAACGTGAAGATACTGAGTGGTGTAGAGGAACAAAGAGACCTTGGAGTGGACATTCACAGATCCCTGAAGGTGTTTGGACAGGGAGATCAGGTGGTTGAGAGGGTTTTGGAATACTTTCTGTTCTTGACTACAGGCTGGAATATAAGATCAGGGAGGTGATGCTAGAGCTTTAGCAAACACCAATTTAGAGAACATCTAGAGGACTGAACACAAGTCTGGTCATCACATTAATCAACTTTTTAAAAAAAATCATGATAGAACATGGAGGGCAGACATAGTCTTTTTGGCCCATAAAGTCTGCTGCACGACTCAATGAGATAATTGCCAATATTGCTCCAAATTGGGTTGGTATGCACCTTGGAGGCAAACTTGCAGATGGTGGTGTTTCACTGCATCTTCCAGTGTTGTCCTTCCAGGTGGTACAGTTTGCGGGCTTGGAAGGTGCTGTCAAAGGAGCATGGGTGAGTAACTGCAGTGCATCTTGTAGATGGTGCACTCTGCTACCATTGTACCTGAGTGGTGAACAGAGTAAATGCTGAGGGTACTGAATGGGGCACCAGTTAAATGGACTGCATTGTCCTGGATGCTGTCAGGTTTCTTGAGTGTTGTTGGAGCTGCACCTATCCAAGAAAATGGACAGTGTTCTGTTACACTACTGATGATGCACATGCTTTGGGGAGTCACAGGTTGAATTAATCACCTCTGATCTACTTCTGTAGGCATAGCATTTAGATGGTAGGTCCAGTTCAGTTTCTCATCAATATTAGCACCCAGGATGATAATAGTGGAAAATACAATGAAGATAAACCCATTGAATGTCAATGGTTTATGGTTAGATTCTCATTTGTCAGATTTGGTCATTATTTGTTGGTACTTCTTAGTGCAAATGTTCTTTGTCACGTAGCAGGCTAACTTCAATGTTGTCCAGGCATACTGTATTTATATATCTACTGCTTCAGTTTCCAAGGAGTCACAAATGGTGCTAAGCATTGTGCAATCATCAGCAAACATATCCCTTTCTGACCTTATGATGCAGGGAAGGTCATTGATGAAACAGCTGAAAGTAGTTGGAACTAGAACCCGATCCTGAGGAACTCCTGCAGCTGAGGCTGATGGCCTCCTACAATCACAAGCATCTTCTTCTGTATTCGATATTATCCAACCAGGGTGAAGTAGGGTAAGGAGGATAAGAGAGCATACCAGGGGAAGCATTAAAACACAGAAAAAGTGGGAAATAAGCTTGGACAAGCAGTACAACATAGGGCTAAGAGTCAAATATAACTATATAAGGACATAGTTATTATGGCTCAGGTAGTTTAACTACATATCCATAACAGTGAACCGTCAGCGGCTACTTAGGGTTCAGAGACCATCTGTTTAGCTTAAGATAGTCACGTAAGTATTATTTATAAAGAAAGGCTTGCATGCTGAGAGCTGATGGTGGGGATAGAAAAGCTCTGAAGATAATGTGGAAGTGGGAGTCCTGCTGAAATTAGAGGACTCACAACTTTGTAAGAAACTGAACAGCATCCTGTTTTTGTAGTAAATGACTGACACATAATTTATTTTATACCATTCTGATGTGAAAATGTCTTAGTATGCTGTTTTGAGTTGTGAGTGGCACAGTGTCTCCGAGCTCGACTTAGAGACCTCTTTCGCATATATGTGGTACAAGTTTGAATAAATTCACCTTGTTTCGATCTACTCAGGTCTGAAGACATAATCTTTTCAAAAACCACTATCAAAGGAAGAATAATGTTCTCTGATTACCACCGACTTTAGCTTTGCTATGAATCCTTCATACAATACTTAGTCAAATGGAGCCTTAAGATAGTGGATAGTCACTCGCACATTTGGAATTCAGCTGTTTGGTCCATATTTGCAAGAATGTAAGGAGTTCAGGAGCTGAGTGGCCCTTGCTTAACTTAAACTGAGATCCATGACCATGATGTTGCAAAGCAAGTGCTGCTGGATGCCATTGCTGTCACCCTGTTTTGACTGCATTTACATCTCAACAGGCCAGATGATTGACTGAAGGCTTGTCCACACAGACCACGTATATGGTTTCTCTTCCCTGTGAACAATGCTTTTTCCTTCCATGTTCAAAGCTCCAGAGAATTGAGTGTTACAGGCAGCTCTTGATCCAATGTTTGAATTGAGCTACCTGTCTGTAAATTCTCCCTTTCCAATTCCCTGGAAAATAAATGTAAAACAGTCAAAAGTGGGAATGAAAGCTGCTAGATTGTCATAAAAACCCACCTGGATCACGACTGTCCTTGAAAGGTCAGAAGATGAAAAACATAGTACAAATCAGGGTCCGGGAACTGGCTGCAGGGCCAGTCATTACTTCTGCAGAGCCAGCAGAGTAGGAGGTTTGAGTGATACCACAACAATGCTGTCTGTGTAACAATACACACTGTACAATGACCTGAACATAACTTGCGTCAGTCTGTAATTGGTTAAATGTAAATGACCTAAGATTGCTGAAAAAGCATTCCTGTAAGCAAATGGGAATTCACAGGCCACCTTCAGATACATGCAGTCTCCCTTTGTACTTGTGAGACTTGCATCTGGAGTACTGTGTTCAGTTCTGTTCACTGTACTTATAGAAGATTGTTAATACATTGGAAGCATTTCAGAGAAGATTTAATGGACGAATACCTAGAATGAGTGGATTACCTTAGAGGAAAATCTAGACAGGCTAGGCCTGTATCCTCTAGAGTTTAGAAAAGAAAGAGGAGAATAAATTGAAACATAAAACATCTTGAGGGGACCTGACCAGGTGGATGTCCAAAATGTGGTCCCTCTTGCAGAAGAATCTAGAACTGACAGTCATTGTTTAAAGGTAAGGTTGAGCCCATTTGAAATGGTGAGGAACATTTCTTTTCTCTCAGAGGGTTGAGAAAGTTTGTAATTCCCTTTGTTAAAAGGGAGTGGATGCAGAATCTATACATTTTTTTCAAAGGCAGAGACAGATAGATTCTTGATGACCAACATGATGAAAGATATTCGGGGATATGCAGACACATAGAGCTGAGGTTGAAATCAGATCAGTTGTGATGTTATTGAGTCACAGAGCAGACTCAAAGGGCCTACTCTTGTTCCTCATTCGTACGTTTGATTATACCGGAGGACAAAGAAACTCAAGTCTTGTCTGATTACAGGGGGTAGAGGAGGGTGTTTTAGCTCCCATTTCACCCACTCACCCCGCTAACCAGCTTCAATTAACATCCGGAAAATGTGAATCAAATCAGTCCTTATCCTTCTAAATTCCAGGGAATACACCGTTCCTGGCGTGAAGATGCATTTTGCTAGGAGTAGAGAACATACAAAATAGGAACCAGTGTTGTCCATTCTGCCCCTCAAGCCTCAAAAAGGTCAAAGCTGATCTATTAGTCTTCAATTCCACATTCCCACTTCACCTTGTTAATTTTTTTTAACATCTTGTGGGCATTGCTCGCTGAGCCTAGTTGCCATTGAGAAGGTGGTAGTGATCTGCCTTTGTGAACCATTGTAGTTCATGAGCTGTAGGTGGACCGACAATGCTATTAAAGAGGGAATTCAGGATTTTGACCCAGCAACACTTAAGGAGTAGCAACATATTTCCACGTCAGGATGGTGAGTAGCTTGGAGGGAATTCATGCCCAACATAGAGTCTCGGGGATCTACAGCACAGAAAAAGGCTCTGCTGACTGTCTGATCTTGTTACTATCTTCCAAGTACTCTGTTATTCCACCTTTTATAGTGGACCTTAAGATTTCTTTCCCACCATCAATGTTATGCAAATTCCCTCTTTACTCTCTGACTACCTCCCTTCTTAAATACTGGAGTCATGTTAGTTACCCTCCAATCTATAGGAACTCTTTGAGCACGAAAAGAATTTTGGAGGATAACCACTGGTGCATCTGCTATTTCCTGGGCCACTCCTAAGGTACTCTGAGTTGAAAGTTATCAATCTCTGGGGATTTATCTGCCTGTTATCCCATTAGTTTTCCCAATATCATTTTCCTACTATTACTAATTTCTTTCCATTCCACCTTCTCATTAGACCCTGCAATTCCCTTAATTTCGGGACGTTATTTGTGTCCTTCTTTTCAAAAATCTAAGATATATTTAATTAGTCTGCCATCACTTTGTACCCCATTATAAATGCTCTGTTTCTGATTGTAAGGTGACCCTGTATTCTTTTTGACTAATCTTTTACTATCAACCTTCAATTAAGAGCTTAATGATGATCATGAAACCACTGTTGATCATCTGGAAAAACCCATTTGTCTCAAGAATATCTTTCAGGGAAAGAAACTGTCATCCTTACCCAATCTGGCCGATATGTGACTCCAGCTAGCCTAGCCAGGGATATCAACATCCTGTGAATGAATTTAAAAAAAATTGCTATTGGTTTGTATGGTCCCTGCAAGTGTACTCTTGTATTCTATTTTCACTCTCTTGCTAAATTCCTTTGTCTCCCTTTGATGAAATCTAAACTGTTCCCAATCCACAGGTCTGTTGTTTTGTTTACCTGATTTGTAAGCCATTTCCTTAAATTTAATACCTGTTAATTTCCCTTTTTCTGCCATAGTTTGAACACATTTCCCATTTTGTTCTTATGCCAGACTGGGATGAATAAGTATCATAGCTTGTCAATGCCCACTTTCAATGTTTGCCATTATCCATCTCCCATCATCCATTTAAATATTGATCCACAATTTATCACAACTAGTTCATGTCTCATACCATTACAACTTCTTTCATTTAATTATAGGACCCTAGTCTCAGAACCAACAATATCATTCTCCATCTTAATGAAGAATTCTATCCTATTGTGGTCATTCTTCCCTCGGGGCCCATGTTCAACTTGATTGTCAATTATTCATTTCTCATTATGAAAACCCATCTGCTTCTTCAACGTATTGATTCCTAAAATTGTACCATATACACACTAAGAATTCCTCCTCTACCGTATTGCAACTGATGTGATTTGCTCAATTTATATGTAGGTTGAAGTTACCCATAATTACAGCCATAACTTTATTCCTTGCATCTCCAAATTCCATTCTAATGCCTTCCCCAATATTACTGCAGCTTGCGGTCTATATACAATACTAATATAATTTTCTATCCATTGGTGTTTCGATGCTCAACCCATATAGATTCTACTTCACTGCACCTTCTCTCCTGGCTCACATCATATTACTTTCCTGTTTTAATCAGCAGTTCTAGCCTAATCCTTTTTCTTTTTCCCTGCCTAACTTATCCTCCTTAGACAACCCACTTATTTTAGGTTTCAATCTAGTAAACATCCTCTGAACCACTTCGAATAAATGTACCAAAACCCGCACATGGTATTCGAGATTTGGTCTCTCCCCTTCCCTATACAAATGAGGCAGTCATCCTTAGGTTGATGTTTAATTCCTGTCATAATAAAGGATACTGCCAATGGCTTAGTGGATTACAGAGATCTTGGTGAATTGGTTCAATATGCTGAGGAGTGGCAGATTGAATTTTATTTGGATAAATCTTTGTTTTACCAAAATGCAATATTTCACAAGGGCAGGACTTATACAATTAATGGTAGGGCTCTGGGTAGTGTTGTAGAACAGACAGACCTAGGGTTTCAGGTACTTCATTCTTTGAAATTTGCATCACAGGTAGACAGGGTGGTTAAAAAGGCATTTAGAACACTTGCCTTCATTGCTGAGGCCTTTGAGTACAGGAGTTGGGATGTTATGTTGAGGTTGTAAAGGATGTTGGAGAGTCCTCTTCTGGAGCACTCTGTGCCGTTCTGGTCATCTTGCTATAGGAAGGATATTGTTAAACCGGGTTCAGAAAAATATTATGAGGATATTGATGGAAATGGAGGGTTTGAGTTATAAAAATAGGGTGGATAGACTAGGACTTCACTCATTGGAAGTTAGGAGGTTGAGGCATGACCTTATAGAGGTTTATAAAGTTATGAGGTGCATAGGTAAGGAGAATAGCAAAGGTATTTTTCCCTCAGGTGGGGGAGTGCAAAACTTGGGGTTGTATTTTTAAGGAGGAGAAAGATTTTAAAAAAAACACGAGGGGCAACTTTTTTTTAAACATAGAGAGTGCTCAGTGTGCAGAATGAACTGCCAGAGTACATGGTGGATGCAGGTACAGTTGAAACTTTTAAATGACATTTAGATAAGTACATGAATTCAAAAGGTTTGGAGCAATATGGGCCATATGCAGGAAGATGGGACGAGTTGGACCAATGGGTCAGTTTCCACGTTGTATGACCCTATGGTTACATCCTATAACTGCATACTAACTTTTTAACTCGTACTTCATAAACCCTAAATCCCTCTGCACCTCTGAATTCTGCCGTCATTCACCATTTAAAGAATATTCTGCTCTTATTTATTCTTCCTGCCAAAGTGAATGATTTTTTTTTTCTATTCATTTGTGGGATGTGGGTGTCACTGGCTGGCCACCATTTCTTGCCCATCCCTCATTGCCCTTGAAAAGGTGGTGGTGAGCTGCCTTCTTGTACCGCTGCAGTCCACCTGCTGTAGGTTGACCCACAATGCCATTAGAGAGAGAATTCCAGGATTTTAACCCAGCGACAGTGAAGGAACAGTGATATATTTCTAAGTCAGGATGGTGTGAGACTTGAAGGGGAACCTGAAGGTGGTGGTGTTCCTCTATGTCTGATGCCCTTGTCCTTCTGGATGGAAGTGGTCATGGGTCTGGAAGGTGCTGTCTGAGGATCTTCGGTAAATTTCTGCAGTGTATCATGTAGATAGTACACACTGCTGCTACTGACCATTGGTAGAGGGAGTGGATGCTTGTGAATGTAGTACTAATCAAGACGGCTGCTTTGTCCCGGATGGTATCAAGCTCCTTAAGAGTTGTTGGAGCTGTACTCCTCCAGGCAAGGGGAGAGTATTCCATCACACTCCTGACTTGTGGCTTGTGGATGGTGGACAGGCTTTGAGGAGTCAGGAGGTGAGTTACTCGCCACAGTATTCCTAGCTCCTAATCTGTTTTTGTAGCCATTGTGTTAACATGGTGAGTCCAGTTGAGTTTCTGGTCAATGGTATCCCCAGGATGGTGACAGTGGGGGATTCAGTGATGGTAACACCATTGGGCGGTAGTTAGATTGTCTCTTATTGGTCATGGTCATAGTCTGGCATTTGTGTGGCACGAATGTCACTTGTCAGCCCAAGCCTGGATATTGTCCAGATCTTGTTGCATTTGAACATGGACTGCTTCAGTGTCTGAGCAGTCATGAACGGTGCTGAACATTAAGCAATTATCAGCGAACATCCCCACTTCTGACCTTACAATGGAGGGAAGATCATTGATAAAGCAGCTGAAGATGGTTGGGCTGAGGACACTATACTGAGGAACTCCTGCAGCAATGCCCTGGAGCTGAGATGATTGACCTCCAACAACCACAACCATCTTCCTATCTGTCAGGTACGACTCCAACCACAGGAGTGTTTGCCCCCTAATACCCATTGACACGTGGCTACAGGGCTAGTGTAGGAGGGAGGGCTTCCATTATGTGGATAATTGGAGCACATTCTGGGGAAGGTGGGACCTGTACAGTAAGGACGGGTTGCACTTGAACCGGAAGGGCACAAATATCCTGGGAGGGAGGTTTGCTCGAGCTATACTGGATGGTTTAAACTAGATCGGCAGGGGTTGGGGAACCAGATTTGTAATTCAGAGGATGAGGTATTCAGCCTTCCAACAGACACAACAGGGAGTGAGGTTGTTCATAAACAAATGCGGTCGATGGAGCGTAATTGTGGACACAGAGATGGTTTGAGGTGTGTATACTTCAATGCTAGAAGTATCAGAAATAAGGCGGATGAACTTAAAGCATGGGTCAGTACTTGGAACTACGATGTTGTGGCCATTACAGAAACTTGGGTAACTCAGGGACAGGAATGGTTGTTGGAAGTTCTGGCATTTAGATGCTTTAAAAGAAATAGGGAGGGTGGAAAAAGAGGCGGGGGAGTGGCATTGCTAGTCAGGGATAGTATAGCAGCTACTGAAAGGCAGTTCGAGAATGATGTATCTACAGAGTCAGTTTGGGTTGAGATCCGGAACAAGAAAGGAGCAGTCACTTTGTTGGGGTTTTTTTTACAGATCCCCTAATAGTTGCAGAGAAGTGGAGGAGCGGATTGGGAGGCAGATACTGGAAAGGTGCAGAAGTCACAGGGTTGTAGTCATGGGTGACTTCAACTTTCCAAATATTGATTGGAAACATTTTAGTTGTAATAGTTTAGATGGAACAGATTTTGTCCAGTGCATTCAGCAAGGATTCCTGACACAGTATATAGATAGACCAACATGTGGAGAGGCCACTTTGGATTTGGTGCTTGGCAATGAACCGGGCCAAGTGTTAGACCTGCTGGTAGGAGATCATTTTGGCAGTAGCAATCATAACTCTGTTACTTTTACGATAGTCATGGAAAAGGATAGGTACATACAGCAGGGTAAAGTTTATAATTGGGGGAAGGGTAATTACAATTCTGTTAGGCAAGAACTGGGTAACATAAATTGGGAACAGACGCTGTCAGGGAAGAGCACGATTGAAATGTGGAGATTGTTTAAGGAATGCATACTGCGTGTGCTCAATATGTTTGTCCCTAGCAGACAGTGAAGATGCAGTTGAGTGAGGGAGCCTTGTTTCTCGAGCGAGGTTGAACGATAGTTAAGAGGAAGAAGGATGCCTATATAAGATGTAGGAAACAAGAGGATCGGAAAAGGCTTTAGAGGGATGCAAGTTAGCTAGAGAATAGCTAAAGAAAGGGCTTAGGTTAGCTATAAGGGGACATGAGAAAACCTTGGCAGATAAGATCAAGGAAAACTCCATGGCTTTTTACACGTATGTGAGGAATAGGAGAATAACCAGAGAAAGGGTAGGGCCGATCAAGGATTGTAAAGGGAAGTTGTGCACGGAGCCTAAACAGATAGGAGAGGTCCTGAATGAATACTTTTCTTTGGTATTCACAACTGAGGGGGACAGTGTGAAACTAGGCTAGAGGAGGTCGATGTTAGTAAGGAAGATGTGCTAGGAATTTTGAGGAACTTGAAGAGAGGTAAGTCCCCTGGGCCTGATGGGATTTATCCAAGGATTCTATGGGAAGTGAGGGAAGAGATCGCAGGGCTTTTGGCGATGATCTTTTCGTCCTCACTGTCCACGGGTATAGTGCCAGAAGATTGGAGAAAGGCAAACGAAGGGATAACCCCGGAAATTTCAGGCCAGTTAGTCTTACATCAATGGTGGGCAAATTATTGGAAAGGGTTCTGAGAGATAGGAATTATGATCACTCAAAAAGGCACAGTTTGACTCATGATAGTCAGCATGGATTTGTGAGGGGTAGATCATGCCTCACAAACCTTATTGAATTCTTTGAAGAGGTGACCAAACACGTGGATGAAGGTAGTGCAGTGCATGTGGTATACATGGATTTAAGTAAGGCGCTTGATAAGGTTCCCCATGGTAGGCTCATGCAGAAGGTAAGGAGGGATGGGATAGGGGGAAATGTGGCAGATTGGATTCAGAATTGGCTGACCCTTAGAAGACAAAGGGTGGTAGTGGACGGAAAATATTCAACATGGTGCTCAGTTACAAGTGGTGTACCACAAGGATCTGTCCTGGGTCCTCTTCTATTTGTGATTTTTGTAAATGATTTGGATGAAGGAGTGGAAGGGTGGATTAGCAAGTTCGCGGACAATACAAAGGTGGGTCGCATTGTGGACCGTGTTGAGGGCTGTTCTAGGTTACAAAGGGACATTGATAGGATGCAGTGCTGGGCTGAGAAGTGGCAGATGGAGTTTAATCCTGAAAAATGTGAGGTGATTCATTTTGGAAGGACAAACTTGAAAGCAGTATACAGGGTTAACAGAAAGATTCTTGGCAGTGTGGAGGAGCAGAGGGATCTTGGGGTTAATGTTCACAGTTTCCTGAAAGCTGCCACCCAGGTGGATAGAGTTGTTAAGAAGGCGTATGGTGTGTTAGCTTTCACTAATAGAGGGATCGAGTTCAAGAGCCGTGAAGTTATACTCCAACTATACAAAAGCCTGGTTCGGGCCACACCTGGAGTGTTGTGTCCAGTTCTGGTCGCCTCATTACAGGAAAGGTGTGGAGGCGTTGGAAAAGATGCAGAGGAGATTTACCAGGATGTTGCCTGGAATGGATGGGAGGTCTTACGAGGAAAGGTCGAGAGAGCTAGGGCTTTTCTCTTTAGAACAACGAAGGATGACAGGTGACTTGATAGAGGTGCACAAAGTGATCAGAGGTATAGATAGAGTAGACAGCCAGAGACTTTCTCCTAGGATGGAGGTAGCTATTACGAGGGGTATAGTTTTAAAGTGAGTGGAGGTAGATACAGGGGAGACGTCAGAGGTAGTTTCTTTACTCAAAGAGTGGTAGGGGCGTGGAATGCATTGCCGGAGACGGTAGTGGAGTCGGCCTCATTAGGGGCATTTAAGCAGCTATTAGATAGGCATATGGATGATAGCATAAGGTAGGGGTGGAGTTTAGATAGGCCTTAGGATTCGGGCAAAAGTTCGGCACAACATCGTGGGCCGAAGGGCCTGTACTGTGCTGTACTGTTCTATTCCAATTTTGTTCAGGCTGCTTGATGCCAAGGGCAGTCACTCTCACCTCACCTCTGGAATTCAGCTCTTTTGTCCACATTTGCACCAAGGCTGTAATGAGGTCAGGAGCTGAGTGGCCCTGGCAACAACCCAAACTAGGTATCACTGAGCAGGTACTGCTTGATAGGCGGTGTCATCAACAGTGCTATCACTTTACCGATGATTGAGAGTAGACTGAGGGGCAGTTATTGGGTTGGATTTGTCCTGCTTTTTGTGTATAGGACGTACTTGGGCAAGTTTCCACATTACCGGGTAGACACCAGTGTTGTAACAGTACTAGAACAGCTTGGCTAGGGGAGTGGCAAGTTCTGGAGCACAAGTCTTGAGTACTATTGCCAGAATGTTGTCAGGCCCCGTAGCTTTTGCAATATCCAGTGTCTCCAACTGTTTCTTAATATCACGTGGAGTGAACTGAATTGGCTGAAGACTGGTATCTATAATGCTGGGGACCACTGGAGGAGGCCAAGATGGATCATCCACCCGGCACTTCTGGCTAACGATTGCTGCAAATGCTTCAGCCTTATTTTTTGCACTGATGTGCTGGGCTCTTCCATCATTGAGGACGGGGATATTTGTGGAGCCTCCTCCTCCATTGACTTGTTTAATTGTCCACCACCATTCACGACAAGATGTGGTAGGACTGCAGAGATCAGGTATGATCCTTTGGTTCTGGGATCGCTTAGATCTGTTTATCACTTGCTGCTTTCACTGTTTGGTATGCTAATAGTCCTGTTTGGTGGCTTCACCAGGTTGATACCTCATCTTCAGGTACGTCTGGTACTGCTCCTGACGTGCCCTCCTGCATTCTCCATTGAACCAAAGGTTGATGGTAATGGTTCAGTGCGGGATATACCGGGCCATGAGATTACAAATTGTGCTGGGGTACAATTCTGCTGCTGTTGATGGCCCACAGCACCTCATGGGTACCCAGTCTTGATTTGCTAGATCTGTGCGAAGTCTGTCCCATTTAGCACGGTGATAGTACCACCCAACACAATGGAGGTAGTTCTCAATGTGAAGGTGGGAATTCATCTCCACATGGACTGTGCAATGGTCACTCTTACCGATACTGTCATGGACAGGTGCGACTGCAGCTGGCAGATTGGTAAGGATGAGTTCAAGTGTGTTTTTCCCTCTTGTTGGTTCGCTCACCACCTGCCGCAGACCCAGTCCAGCAACTATGTCTTTTAGAACCTGACCAGCTTGATCAGTAGTACTGCTGCTGAACCAGTCTTGGTTGTGGACATTGAAAACCCCCACCCAGAGTACATTTTGTGCCCTTACCACACTCAGCGTTTCCTCTAAGGGTTGTTCAAAATGGAGGAGTACCGATTCATCAGCTGAGGGAGGACAGTATGTGGTAATCAGCAGGAAGTTTCCTTGCCAATTTTTAACCTGAAGCCATGAGACTTCAGGGGGTCCAGAGTCAATGTTGAGGATTCTTACAGCAACACCCTCCCGGGTGTATACCACTGTGCCGCCACCTCTGCTGGGTCTGTCCTGCCTGTGGGACAGAACATATCCAGGAATGGTGATGGTGGTGTGTGAGATTTCAAATCTTCCCACATTATACACCACCTGCAACATATTTTGCCCATATTAACATTCCAGGTTTCAGAAGCTTTAGGAAGGATCGAAAGGGAGGCAAAAGAGATGAGGGAGTGGCATTTTTTTATTAAGGAAAACAGTTCTGCTGTAACTAGAAAAGATATTTCTGAAAAGTCATCCACTGAAAATGTGCATGGTGAAATTAGATCTATGAAAGGAATGATCATCTGATGAGATTGTATTATAGGCCCCCCAGTAGTCAGAGGGAAGTTGAGGAATAAATCTGTAGAGAGATCTCAGATATACGTAAGAATAATAAGGTTGCAAATAGTCGGTGATTTTAATTTTCCTACCGTTGACTGGGACTGCCATTGTGCTGGAGGTTTGGATGGTGAATAATTTATTAAATGTGTTCAAGAAAATTTTCTTTATCAATAATTCAGTGATCCTACTAAAGAGAGAGAGAAAACTTGAGGTCCTCTTGGGTAATAAGGCATAGGAAATGACTGAAGTGACAGTACAGGAATACTTTGGGTCTTGTGACAATAATTTATCAGTTTTAAAATAGTTATGGAAAAGGATAAGCCTTCCATAAAAGTTAAAAGTTTTTAATTGGAGTAAGACAAATTTTAATGGTATGAAACAAGAACTTTTAAAAGCTGGTTGGAGTAGACTATAGCTTAAGAGATGTCAGATAAGTGGGAGGCTTTCAAAAGTGTGATAATGAGAGTTCAGAGTCATTATGTTCCTGTTAGAGTGAAAGGTAAGGCTGATAGGATTAGGGAACATTGGATGAAGAAGATATTCAGGTTTTAGTCAAGAATAAAAAAAAAATCATAGTGGATATAAACAACTGGGTTCAAATGAATCTCAAGAACAGAATACACAGTGTAGGGGCATTCTTAAGCAGGAGATAATGAAGAAAAAGAGGGGATATGAAATTGCCTCAATAGATAAGGTTAACGATAATCCAAAGAGATCCTACAAATGCATTAAGAGCAAGAGAGCAACGAGAGAGCAAGCAGGGCCTCATAAAGATAAAAGACGCTTTCTTTGTGTTGAACCTCAGGAGATGAGAGAGATCTTAAAGGAATATTTCACATCAGTTTTTACTGTGGAGAAAGAAATGGTGACTGGAGAACTCAGGGAAAGAAATATTGTGTTTTGAAAACAGTTCACATGGATGTTTTCAAAAATATAAAGAGGAGATGGAGAGATTTTTAATGAATATTTTTCCTCAGGTGTTTACTGACGAGAGAATTGTGGATGTTAAGGAAATAGGAGAAACAAGTGGGGATGCTTTGTACCACATACATATTACCAGAGAGGAGGTGATTGCAGCCTTAAAGCACATTAAGTTGGATAAATCCCCTGGCATGGATCACGTCCATCTTTGGTCATTGTGGGAAGCTAGGAAAGAAATTGCAGATGCCCTCGCAAAGATTTTTGCTTCACCTTTAGCCACTGGTGAAGCTCTGGAAGACTGGAGGATGGCTAATGTTGTTCCATTATTTAAGAAAAGGTAGCAAAGACAAGCCAGGGAACTTACAGGCCAGTAAGCCTGACATCAGTGGTCAGCAAGTTATTGGAGAGGATACTGAGGGACAGGATCAACTAACATTTGAATAGTCAAGATCTGATTAAGGATAGTCAGCATGGATTTGTGCGCAGGAAGTCACATCTGACCAATCTTTTAAAGTCTTTCAAAGAGGTAACCAAGAGGATAGATGAAGGTAGGGCAGTGGATGTTGTCATTATGGACTTTAGTAAGGCCTTTGACAAGGTCCCACATGGCAGGCTAGTCATAAAGATTAGGTCGCATGGGATCCAGGGAGAGCTAGCTAACTGAATTCAAAATTGGTTCGATGGTATAATGCAGAGGGTGATCGTTGAACATTGTTTCTCGGACTGAAGGCCTGTGACTAGTGGTATGCCACAGGGGTCGGTGCTGGGACCTTTGTTATTTGTTATTTACATAAATGATCTGGATGTGAATGTGCAAGACATGATATTTGATATTCTGTTTACTCCCTTAAAGTCACTAACCATTTTTATGCATTGAAACCACTGAGACTGTGTGCATACACTTTACCATTTCCCAGAATCCCTTGAAATTTTCAGGTACCTATTTGATTTAGATGTTTTAGAATACCAGGACATGTGAGTCCTAATATACCTTTTGTCATGATGTGCTTAGGTTTATCCAGACTCAGTTGTTTCAAGATTCCTGACGCTCATTACAATTAATATTTCCACAGGGTCACAGGGAAATATTAATTTTCCCAAACACTGAAATATGTTATTGAAGAATGGCTTGATGGGTTGAAGATACCTCATCCCTCACTTCGTTGTGACATTGAAATTCTGCAAATGGGTTCAGCATTCATGCCTCCAATGTCTAAAAAGAAACAAACAAGCTCCATCTATTCCATGTGAAGCAGAATGGGTTAATTAGTATTAATCTAATATGGATTCAAAAAAGGGAGTGGGACGTAAACTCCTGCATGTAATTGCATCATCTGTCTCCCCTTCTATTTGAAGGAAGGAAAAGCTGACCCATTTGTTATATTTGCCTTTCCTAAAATCCTCGCACACAAGGAGTTGCATTTTCAACATTCCAATGTCCCTATCACTTGGATATAAACAATTAGTCAATGTTATCATCCGGAATTAAAGATTCACTCATGTATTGAAAAAAGTACTTGGAAGTTCACTCTGACCAGAAAATGAAATTCCAAACATGGTAATTTCTGGAATTAAAATTTACCCAGTCCAAACACAACACTGAGCCAATTCCAAAAGGCAAGTTTTTACCAAACCATATGGACGAAATTTTTGAATCAATATTTCATTGCAGATTTTTGCTTTACACAATCATTGATGGTTTCTTAAAGGGGCATTGCATTAACCATAAATGTTCCACACAAATGCAGGCACACAGCACACTTTTTGAATCACCATACATTCCCAAGATGCAAGCTAACTTTAAAGTATCCCTAGATCTCGAGCTCCAGGGAAGAAAAACACACAAATTGTCCAAGGCAACATCTAGAAACCAGTAAACAAAAGTGTATTTAAACCAGACCACAAAGAGTTAACACTTCTACAAGGTTCAGTGCACTTGCACAGCTCTAGTTCTCTCTTTTTCTGGTTATAACCGTCTCCCATCCTTTCTGGAGTCCTAATTGTCCTAATATATCAGCCACAGACCCGAATCCAGAGTCTGCTGCATTCTACCCTGGATGATATTCGACAGCTGCATGACCTCGAATGAGTACTGTGAACATTCCTCTACGTGTCAAAGACAATATAATCAAAGTTGCTTTTCTGTACCAGCTCAGATTGTTTTCTATCCTGGCTGTTTGTTACACTGTAGAAGAGAAAGAGTTTAGAATCAAGTCATCGGACTTCACCTCAGAATGGGATCGTGAATGATGCCAGAAAAAAACCTTAGCCTCCAGACCAGCTGTCGATGGATGTGTCCCCGACGTGCAGGATGGCGTGAGCCTCATTGTTTTCTTTTCCTCCCATTCCTCCAGAGTCTGCTGCATTCTACCCTGGAATACGGAATGTTTCTGGAGCATCAGGTTCATTTTCCCTTCTCTTAAACATTTTCCCGAATCCTGTCCCAGAGTGTATCCAATATGTCTTTTTGGACTCAGTTAAATGTAGTTAAGAGAAGACTCAATAACAGCAATTTGCTTAAATGTCAATACTTATCAAGTAATAATAAAAGATGGAAAGAAAGGGGATGAAAAAGACTGAAATATGACAATCTATTAAATTAAACAACGTTGAAAATTGGAGGAAAAGAAAACAATGAGGCTCACGCCATCCTGCACGTTCGGGACACCTCCATCGACAGCTGGTCTGGGGGCTAAGGTTTTTTTCTGGCATCATTCACGATTCCATTCTGAGGTGAAGTCCGATGACTTGATTCTAAACTCTTTCTCTTCTACAGTGTAACAAACAGCCAGTACAGAAAACAATCTGAGCAGGTACAGAAAAGCAACTTTGATTGTAATGTCTTTGACACGTAGAGGAATGTTCACAGTATTCATTCGAGGTCATGCAGCTGTTGAATATCATCAACAATTTTAGGCCTTCAGCCCATCCTGTACAAGCAGGTTGACACCACATGTTTAGGGATACCTGGTGCTATTCCCGCATGCCCTCCTACATTCTCCATTGAACCATGGTTGACCCCGTTGCTTCATGGTAATGGTAGAGTGGAGGATCTACTGGGCGACAAATTTGCAGATATTATGAGAGTGCGCTACTGGTCCAAAGTGCCTTATGGATTGCCAGATCTGTATGAATGCCAATAATATTTTAATTACGAAATTAAAAAGTATTTATGAAAAATTGATGAAGAAAACCTGGAATAATCAAGGTTTTGCGTGGTACAGTAAGTTGGGAAATATCAAATTAACTGCTATTTGATTGACTTGATGGGGGAATATCTGAAATGGTGTTGAATAGCTGCCGGTTTTATGTAATTTCTGAATTCTATATCTACCTGCTGTTAATTGCATCATCCAAGCGTCAACAGAAACCGCAAAATACTTCAAATAATAAAAACAGATCTCTATGAATTTGGAATATAAATGAAGAACATTTTCCTTCATTGCCTTTATCGGGTTCTTAATTAACATCTGTGCGCATGGTGGCCGAAAGCAACTTGGTCTCAGATATAACAAGTTGTAGAGCTGGATGAACACAGCAGGCCAAGCAGCATCAGAGGAGCAGGAAAGCTGACGTTTCGGGCCTAGACCCTTCGA
>NC_063338.1:1524890-1557805 GCF_021869965.1 Rhincodon typus | reverse complement strand
TCGAAGGGTCTAGGCCCGAAACGTCAGCTTTCCTGCTCCTCTGATGCTGCTTGGCCTGCTGTGTTCATCCAGCTCTACACCTTGTTATCTCAGATTCTCCATCATCTGCAGTTCCTACTATCTCTTGGTCTCAGATATGTTTATCAAACTGCAGGAATAGGGAACCATTTCCACATAACCATAAACATCAATAGATTTATGATGAAAAGATTTTAATATAGTTCAACTGACTCAGAACATCAATAAAAAAATTATTGGAATATTATTTTATTCAGTGATTAACAGAGGGTAGGATAAAGTTGACATTATATCAGATGCCACGAGTATAAATGACAAAATTAAACTAGAAATTAAGGGGGGAGGACGGTGTATACCTTTGGTTTTATGTAAGAAATGAAATTTTATTTTTAGAATAAATCCAAGGATGGATCACCAGACTGATTCCTGAGATAGACTGCCTAACCTATTTGCAAAGCTTTATTTGGACCATTGTAGCCTCTCTGCACTTTGTAAGAAGTAGTAGTAATCTCATTGAAATTTAAAATAAATGCTGGAGAGATCGACAGACTAGATTTTGGGTGGAGTTCTGAACTTCGAAAATCTAACTAAAGGTCTTATTCTTCAGTATGTAATGGTTACCATTTAAGACTTAGGTGAGGGGCATATCATCTTCAGTGTATTACAAAACGCTTGGAATTCTTTGTCCACAGATCAAGGTTAGTCAATGATTGACAATAATCAAGGCAGTGATGCATGGATATTTGAACCCCCATGTGAAACTAAAAAAAAAAAATGGTGGAATGGATATAAATGTTCAGTTATGAATTTCTTGAATCAGGGAGCAGGCTGAAACAGATATATGGACCACTTCAGCTCTGATTGGTTCAGTCATGGCATTCTTTAATGAAACGGACTCAAAGTGTATGCATCCCATGTGAATATGTATTGTAACAATGCATTTTATTAGAGTCGAGGGGGAAAAAAATCAAGACACTATGACATTTACTCATTCATGAGTGAGTAAGGGGTTAGTGACAGAGAACGGAGACAAATTATGTATATATGTTTTTCGAAGGGATATGTACAAACAGCATGCTAGAAGGTATTTCAGAATGGGAATATTGTGCAAGCTATATATCTTGAAATCATAAAAAAATGGAAAGTACATAGTTTAATGTAATGTGGCAATTAGACTCTCAAATGGTTTTAGAACAGTTACTACAAAATAGACTGGTTAATAAATCCACACCATGGCGTCGTGGAAGCAGAAAGAAATTTGATAAGTGGCGTAAAATGTGTGCTTAATTAGCGTCGCCCCTTTAAAGTCATTGCCCAGTTAGCATTATGTATGATCCCTCTCACACTTCACCGTCTTTTTGCATTCCCCTCCATTGCAACTCTGCACGGGATTGTTACGCAAATCTTAACTGCACCGTAAGACGTGTTTGAAAGTTGTTTCATGAATTTATATTCAATACTGAAAGAAAACATTTTTTTTTACTGTTTCCGAATGAAAGATGTTAAACAGAAAAACAAGAAGACACTTCGTCTGCAAGCTGAAACACTGAGAGTGAAGACGATCCTAATAAAGGGAAGGTTAGGAATTTCCAGCGAGTTGATGGAAGTGTTGAGCTAATGAACATATCTCATGTTCCTGATGGGAATCTTATAAAACATGAGCTGGCGGCAAGATGGTTTGGATTAATTTAAAGACAGAATCTATTTTGATGACCATCTGAGAAACACTGAATAGCAATCCATGTGCACAGATCCTAGATCTCAGTGTGAAGTTTAATCCAGCACAAGCTGCTCCCAAGATGTTCATACTCAGTTACCAACTGTGGATTACGTTCACTGTAAAAGGCTGAAATTACTATCTGGGCTGAAATTCTGGAGTTTATTAGTGACGAATTGAAGGAATATTCCAACACTATTTATTTAAGTTCAGACGGGGCAACCAGCTATTTTTGAGCACGTGGAGGAGCAGGAATTTCTGCACGCAATGTGGTACAACCCTTCGTACTGCTGGATCATCGGGCTGTCACGGACTCTCTCCTTCACGTAGTGTGACAGAAAAGAGCAGAGAATTCCCAAGACTATATCCCAATATATTTGCAAAGTTTTGAAACACCTGGCCAAGACATTGAAATCCAATGGGATATACTACTGAAACTTGGCCAGATGGCCGTCACAGGAGTCTCTGAGAAGAAGATTGTGCTTGCAAATGAAGATTTGATGCAATAAAAACTGCAGCCTTCTCATTTCCGGTCGGGGTTCCATATGGAACTTCTTGAGAGAGATGATTGTCATCAGAGTGTGGTTTATGTATTCCCTTACTGTCTGTCCAAGAGTTTGTGGTTGCACTCACACAATTCCTCACTTCAGATCCCGGGGAAATCCTGAAACTCCCCTCTGAAACACACAACAAAGAAGATGAGCGTTTGAGAAATGGGTCCATTTCTTCATCAAGCAGCCTGCGGAGACATTGATTGTTTGAAGGAGATTTTCGGAGTTTATGTCGGAAAAAGCTGCGAGCAGAATCTGGAAAAACTTTCTCTGAATATACGACATTACATAAAAGAGTGTCAAGACTGTGCCCTGGTTTGTGCCATGTAACGTTTTATACAATACTTCACCTTGGAGAAATGGATCTACACAAAGCTTTGCGCCTAACTCCGATTGAATGTGCAGTATTGGCTCCTCTTATTGGATTATGTATTGCAAGGAAGCAACTCGATCTAGCGAACTGCAACATTAAACACCAACGAAGCCTGTTGGAATCAGTTTTCCACAAATGTCTGCTTTTGGGATAACGATCTTTTTCCGGCCTTTTAAGTGCATTCGTCCTGATGTAACGCTTCGATGTGATATATTAAAAACAATCTTTTAGTTCAATGAATGAGAGGTAGATTCCCAAGGATCCCGCCTATTAGCAACAAAATATCTTAGTGGGAGTGATGTTGCATTTTTTATCAGAAATAAATTACGTTTGATCCTGTAATTGTAGCAATAAATAAAGTCAAACATGTAAGCAATGATCAAAAGAAAGATGCACTGAAGACACCGAACAGTAGTGCAAGACAAAAACAATAACAATTATTATAACAACAAATATTTACCATATTAGTTAAGACCAATGGGCAGAATATGAAGAAAAGCACGATCCATGTTTGAACACTTTCTGTGATGTGAAATTTGCTTTGATTTATTGTAGTCACATGCACTTAAGTACAGTGAAATGCTTTGTTTGCGTGCAGTACAGGCGGATCATACTAAGCAAGGACATACAGATGATTGAGTGGCTAGACAGAGCGAGGTACACAGGTTACAGTACACAGGAAGTGCGCGAATCAAGATCACCATTAACAAGCTCAACATTATTAGAAGTTGTAGAATCCATTCATCTGTCTAATAATGGCAGGGAAGAAGCTATACTTGAACTTGTTGGTGTGTGTGTCCTGTTCTGTATAGAGAAAATTCAATAATCGGATTTTAATATTTGTAATTATGTAGGCTTGATCCCATTTCTACCTATGAAATATGCCTCAATTTTACAAAAAAAGTCAGCTTGTTTCTATTTGTTGTTTAACTTTTCTGGGCATAGGCATACAGCAATCAAGTTTTGGTGGCACGGTGGCTCAATGGTTAGCACTGCTGCCTCACAGCGGCAGGGACCCGTGTTCGATTCCACTCTCGGGCGACTGTCTGTGTGGAGTTCGCACATTCTCCCCATGTCTGCATGAGTTTCCTCCGGGTGCTCCGGTTTCCTCTCATTGTACAAAGATGTGCAGGTTAGGCGGATTGGCCATGCTAAATTACCTAAAGTGTTCAGGGATGTGTAGATTAGGTGGGTTATAGAGGAATGGGTCTGGGTGTATTGCTCTGAGGGTCGGTGTGGACTTGTTGGGCCAAAGGGCCTGTTTCCACACTGTTATGATTCTATGAACCCAGTATGATTTTCCTTGAACGTAAACACTAGGTGGATCTTCGCACATAATGGCCTCCTTTTTGTGAAATTGCTGGACATGATATTTCTCAGTAGTCTGTGCATTATTTGCGAGGAATGCATGAGAACAGTCGTGGGCATGGATCTTCTTGAGGCGATAATCTTGACCAAAATAAAGGCAGCTGAACTATATCTTATAACACTGTAATGCTAAATAAAGTGAAAGCGTAAGCTCCTCGTAAAGGGTAGTTCTAACTTGGAAGAGTACAGAATATACCCTCCATGGAAAGACAATTCTCCACGATGACATCGATAGCAGTATTTGCAGCAGGTTCCCGTCACAATATATTTCTTGCGTGGGTTCAAGAAATTTTATTATAATGCTGGGAGCATAATACGTTCTCATCTAACCCGATGTATCTCTACTCGAGTGCTTAAGTCTAGAAGCAACAGAGGTGATCCTATTTTACACAGTTGTTGGCACAGGACCACAAGCTCCAGGAGTAAGGTTCTGATCTTTAATGGATGAGGTTGGAACGAGGGCTTTTAAAAGTTACATAAACACAGCAAGAAATAGCATAAATCCTTGTAGAAGATAAATTAACCTTTATCGGGAAGAACAAACGAGCAGTAATGAATTGTAAGCCAGTTTTTAAAGTGTCAAAATTTTATTTTCCATCAGCCTCACTCCAGGAGCAAAACCATCCAGTTAAAAGGGGAGTGTTTATCCAATCATTATTCATCTGTTTCTGTTTTTTTTTCGCTATATCTCTGTCTGCCTGTTTATGCTGCGGCTTTGTGATTCGACTGTTGTTAATCATGGACCTCTGCCCAGCACATTCCATAACATCCAATCCTCACAGATTTTAAAAGCTCAGTTTAAATTGTAATGATAACAAAACTGAGTTCCGGAAGTTGTTTATTTTGTTTTGTTTTTTATTTTTCCCGAAACAACAACGGAAACAAATGTATCTGTAATTTAGGTCTGATAACTTGCTTTTCTCGATCTCTGGCTCTTCGAATTTACATTGACTAATAATGATTTGCGGGACCCGGGAGTAAATCTATTGGCTGAAGCTTTGAAGAAGGCGGACTGTCAAGTACAGGAACTGACTGTGAGAGATTGTATCTATGAAAACTGGATATCTTAAATCGTGCATCATTATTAGTATTAGTAATTGTTTTTAGATGGGGATATGGAGTGCCTAAGGTAGCACAACGAGCAGGGTGGATGGTTCGAGATCAGATTAATGAGAACAGAATTCAGCTAAATCTCGCTATTCTGGCTGAGAGTCTTGGGACTTAACTACTCAAACTACCCTCATTAATAATAGTAATATTTAGCTGTGGGTTGACGAATAATCACTGTTACCTAGAAAGCTGATAAAGAATGGTGTTGTTAACAAATGTTATTGGCATCATGGTTAGGATAATCAATGATAACAGATTTAAGCCAATTTCAATTTCTTTTCCCAAATTTTCGATTTCTACATTAGAATGTCCATGTCTCACAGATTCTTGCGCAAAGGATCGTGCTTCTGTATTTCGTACAATTTGGTCATTAACTGTTCGGAACCTGAGTTATAATACTCTGGGAGATTCATAATTGAAACGAGTGTCTGTGTTTCTGAGAAGCCCGAACTGCAAAATACACATACTGTAGTAAGTAGTCAGGTATGAGTTATGTTGAAGTAACTCAATATTTGGTATTGAATTCTGACGTGTATCAGCTATCGTTTTGCCGTAACTTTAAAATATTTATTTAGAACAGAAATACAGCTATTGATTCACATTCTATGTCATTATGAGCATAAGTCATACTACAAAAAAAATCAGGAATTTCCTGATTAAATTTATTCCTCTTTCTTTCTGGTGCCCACGTCACCTGCTGCCAATCTCACAGATTAAGGATCTCGACTCAGCTCTAAGAGTAATCCAATCACTCACTGTTCTGAACCTGGAATTAAATTTGTTCACAAACAGTTCTGTTGAATTGACTTTTAAGTTCCTAAAGACCTGCAGAAGTCTTGCACGATTTGGGCGAGTGTCCTGTCTCATTAGCATTAAATTAAACTGATTCCAATTTCGACCATTTTTTGGCTGATTTCAAGGGCGTTTCAGTAAATACCAGTCTCCGCCCTTTCCACGCAGTCTAGTATAGTCATAGTCAAGTACCTATGTAATTAACTGACCATTAATTCAGACGAGACATCCCAGCTAACAATGTTCTTGCGATGGAGGGAGAGTAACCAAAATTAATTGTACTGGATCCTAGGATGGCAGGGCTGATGTCTAAGGAGGGACTGAACCTGTTAGGATTATATTCACTCCAGTTTAGCAAAATGAGAGACGATTTCATAGAAATGTACAATGTTTTAACGGGGTTACACAGGGAAAACGCAGGAAGGATGAACCCGATGACTGGTGAGTTCATAGGCCACAGTCTAAGCATATGATGCAGACTATATAAGACAGAGATGTGGTGAATTATTTCATCTAGGGAGTGATGAGCCTGTGGAATGATCTTCCAACAAAAGTGGTTCAAGCCAAAACAATGAATGGTTTCGATAAAAGAGTTAAATACACTCTGAAGGGCTCTCCCCGGGTTAGGGAGAGAATGGGGAATACTGAGTTGTATAATCAGACAAAACCATATTGAATGGTGGAACAGGCCTGAAGCACCAAATAGCCTACTTTTATTTTGATTTTCTATATTTCTATGCATTTTATGCAGAATATCACAATGTGCTAGGACAAATAAATTGTGATACAACGTGTGCCCAAAAGAATGAAGTAGCAGGCATTTTATACATTCAGTCAATACACAGCTTTGGGGGATATAAGTCTAAATGATAATACAGTTACAAGCTTAAAAGAAAACATAGCACAATTCATCTTTTTCCCTCTGTCTGCCTTTTACACATCTATTACATCTATTAGTCACTTTAGGCTAATTCATGTCAATATCGTTATTGAATATTTACGTAAAATCTACATAATGGCTTTCCATGTGGTTGGCTATATTTCCCATCAGGCAACGGCCTGTTATGTAACTCATGTAATGTATGCATTCACCATTTTTTAAAATTCTAACCACAGACATTCATTGACACCTCCAGATTAACTCTCTTCAATACTGTGTAATTCTTTACTAATCATGAGTATTGTCACTGCTGTCATATACTTATTTTCTCATTTTCATTCTTATTTTGTTTTCAGGAATAGGTCGAAACCAATCCTTATCCTTGGACTGAAGTATCCATATGACGACTAGCATCTGCATTTCATCCACATTTACCATCCATGAGTGAGCTAACTGTTTTGCTCACATGGGTCAAGTAAATATTTTTTCTCCAGTGTGAGCTCGCTGGTGTGCTGAGAGTTAAGATGATTGCCTGAACCCAGTGTTAGTTAGTTTGTCTAACTATATTTTCATATAGTTAGACAAACACATCGCAAAGAAATCTTCAACATTCCCTGGTTCATCTCTTTGTCAGAACCCACATAAAACCATGTCTGTTCTTAGACAGGTGTTATCTATCCTTTACAATCCATTCTGCATCTTGGTTCTAACTTCTAATGCAATGTACTCAAGCCCAAAGCCCTGCCAATGATTTTAAAACTCTACCTTTGACACCAGTGAACATCCCAACAGTACACTACTGACTCCACTCCTGCCCACGAGTGTATCAATACCACTGGTGTTGAAATGCAACCTCATTGGCCTGAAGTGGTTTCACTTTCCAAGAAGCATTTCTCTTGTAATCAGCATCTAAATGATTCCCTACAATTCCATCTCAGGTTTCTTGCATTCACCTTCTTTCATTTCTGCTTCTATACTGAGCAGTTTGTGGCATTGGCCTCAATGGCAGAATTCCAACATTTCATGTATTGGTTATCAATCCATCTCTCATCGGTTATTAACTATTGAATATACTTTAACTGTTCTACTTATTTTAATTTTCCCCACCTCCATGGAACAAGTTCCCCAGTTCAACACAGCTAACACATAATTCTTTCCACATGCCACTTCTGACAAGCCTCAAAGAAATCAGTGACCTCACCAGTTTTCAGAATTGAGAGCAACATATACACGGAAACAAAGGATGCATGATCTCCAAACTACGCTGTATGCATGAAAACACCTGCCTGTGAACCATCCATTCACTCCCTGGCTTCGCACTCTTAAGCAAAACCATTGTAACTTTAGAAAATTGATGTCCTCAGCCTCGCAAATGCATTGGGATAATGACAATTGATGCTTAATCCCTGAAGTCCAGAGGTTGAAAAAACTCCACCTGATCACACTTAGAAACATTTGCAACATAGAAAGTGGGAGCAAATTACACTAACTCACCTTTCCAGCTTAATTCAACACAATAATGCTGATCATTCAACCGTTCCCTATTTCTCCACATTCCTTTGACCCTCTTAGCCCAAAAAACTATATCTAATTCTTTTTTGAAAGTGTGTTATCCTCGACCATTTTCTATGACAGATTATTTTACTTGCTCATCAGTTTCTAAGTCAAGAAATTTTGCTGATCTCAGTACTAAATGGCCTAACCCGTAAAGTTAGATTGTGACCTCCGATTCTGGCCTTTCCGGTTCTCTGGAGCAACCTTCCAACATTTATTCTAACTAACCTATTTCGATTTTTTTTTAGATTTCTGTGAGAACCTCCAACCAATGCCCCTACCTCCCCCGCAACCACCCACCCCCCCACCGCGCCCCAACCAACTCCCCACGAACACCACCATTCTTTCTACATATCTAAGGTTCACGGAATCGGAAAGCATCTTGGTGCCCACACATTACAAATGATGGGTGTTCAATTAACTTGGGACTTCCTTCCATTCATCTTTATCTAAAGAACAAAGTAAATTAAACCAAAAGTTAGTTATATATCGAAAACTGTGTAAGTTGTAACTCTTCAACACAGTGATCGACATAGGTAAGATTAGTTTATTCGTTCACAAGTTCTCTGTAGAAAAGTCTGCCCATCATGGTGTTTCATCCAACGCCGTTTCCTGTGGATTTTGTTAATTGTGATTTTCGAAGGCCTTCCCACCTCGGGGGCAGACGATTCTGCTCTGACATCTATCTATCCGGTATGCAAGCAGAGCTGCAGTGCTTTTTTTCTACCTTATGTAGGTCATCTATATTAGATGCTGGGAGTGCATAACATCGATTTATAAGCATGGCTGATCTCACTTGCTGGACTTTTTTTTCATTTTCTGTCTTCCATGTAAATAGCCACACAAGTGTGATCCTAAAAGGGGTGGGTTTCCAAGTAAAGTGAATGGGCAGTGATACCCTTGTGAAGTTAGAGGCCAAGCAACTAAATCAAGAGCCTAAGCCATTCAGACTGCGGGAACAATAAAATCAAGGAGGCGAAAAATGGAATAACTCCTTTGGACAGGACAATAACCCCAACTCTTTACAAAGCATTCATGCATCATGTTGGGAGTAAATGCACTTGAGATGGGTAGGGGAACTGTCTGAAAAACTATTATGAGAATGTAACATGATGCGTCATTATGAAAATTGTTTGATAAATAATTGGTTAATGTTATTTCACTACCACTACTTAAGCTACATGAACTAAAAATATCTCAAGACAATGCACTATTCCTGATAAAAGAAAGGAACAAATTCAGTGACTGAACAATGGAAATAAAAAGAAAAACACAACATTTTGAAACAATTTTGAAAACAAAGGTGGGTCGAGTTGTGGATAGTGTGGAGGGCTGTTCTAGGTTACAAAGGGATATTGATAGGATGCAGAGCTGGGCTGAGAAATGGCAGATAGAGTTTAACCCTGAAAAGTGTGAGGTGATTCATTTTGGAAGGACAAACTTGGAAGCAGAATACAGGGTTAACGGAAAGATTCTCAGCAGTGTGGAGGAGCAGAGGGATCTTGGGGTTCATGTCCACAGTTCCCTGAAAGCTGCCACCCAGTTGGATAGAGTTATTAAGAAAGCGTATGGTGTGCTAGCTTTCACTAATAGAGGAATTGAGTTCAAGAGCCGTGAAGTTATGCTCCAGCTATACAAAACTCTGGTTCGGCCACATTTGGAGTATTGTGTCCAATTCTGGTCGCCTCATTACAGTAAAGGTGTGGTAGCGTTGGAAAAGGTGCAGAGGAGATTTATCAGGATGTTGCCTGGAATGGAGGGAAGGCCTTGCGAGGAAAAGTTGAGAGAGCTAGGGCTTTTCTCTTTAGAATGACGAAGGATGAGAGGTGACTTGATAGAGGTATACAAAATGATCAGAAGTATAGATAGAGTGGACAGCCAGAGACTTTTTCCTAGGGTGGAGGTAGCTATGATGAGGGGGCATAGTTTTAAAGTCAGTGGAAGTAGACATAGGGGAGACGTCAGAGGCAGGTTCTTTACTCAGAGAGTGGTTGGGGCATGGAATGCATTGCCAGAGGGGGTAGTGGAGTCGGCCTCATTAGGGGCATTTAAGCAGCTATTAGATAGGCATATGGATGACAGTATAAGGTAGGGGTGGAGGTTAGATAGATCTTAGGATTAGGGTAAATGTTCGGTACAACATCATGGGCCGAAGAGCCTGTACTATGCTGTACTGTTCTATGTTCTATGTTCTAATTAGCAGATTTGAGAGTGCCTGTTGAAAAAGGGTTCCTGTTTAATCCAAGTGACATGCCATATCTGTTTCATCTCTCATTCTGAAATATAGTATCATGTTTAATGAATAATTGCAAAATTTTATGTGTTTATTTAAGTATGATTGTTCATGGTTCTTGTCCGCTCACGTTGGATGGGGTTGGAGAAAACAACAAAGTAATAAATTTTAAATTCACTATTCCTTCCATGTGCTGTAAGCAAATTGAGCGTGGTAAGCAGAACTGGTTAGCGAGAGTCTCAGAAGGAGACGATAGTATTTCACGTAATTGGAATACTGCGTCTCTCTCAACAGTAAGTCAGGATTGAATACTGCTTCATAGCAGAAAGAGTTAAGTAATGATTGTAAATCAAAGCAAAGTGGAGTGACTGCGTAGTGACGTTGTAACAAACAGAAATAGTCAGAAGTTTCTAGATTGATTGCAAGGCAATCTTATTTAATTGCCTTATTCCTCTAAGACCAGGAAACACCATCAGAGTGTTGTTTTTGGTTTTCCCTGAGGGCAACCCAACATTCTTAAACCCAAGTTATGGTGCTGGAGGTCTCAAAAATGAACAGCATACCTTGCATTCAAATGAATCTTCGTAGTATGGGAGAGATATTATTGTTGTTGCTTTTATTTTTCTTATTATCACTAACATTATTATTATTCTCTTGTAGGACGTGACTGTTGCTGGCTAAGCTAGCTTTTGCTCTCTTCTCTAGTTGCCCGTGGTGATCTGCCTTCTTGAAACGCAGTAGTCCACCTGCTGTAGGTAGACCCACTAAGTCTTTCAGGAGGGAATTGCAAGATTTTGATCCAGCAACAGTGAAGAAATGACAATACATTTCTATGTCAGGATAATGAGTGAGCTGGAGTGGAACTTGCTGATGTGGGTTGGAAGGTGCTGTTTAAGGATCTTTGGTGAATTTTTGCCGTGCACCTTATAGATAGTGCACTCTGCTGCTACTGAGCTTTGTGGTGGAGGGAGTAGATGGTAGTGGATGTGCTGCCAATCAAGAAAGTTATTAAGTCCTGGATGGTGTCAAGTTTCTTGACTGTTGTTGGAATTACTCTCATCCAGGAAAGTGAAGAGAAATCCATCACGCTGTTAACTTGTGACGTGCAGATTATTGACAGTCTTTGTGGAGTCAGGTGATAAATTATTTTCGGCAGTATTCCTAACCTTGAAACTGCTCTTATAGCCATTGTGTTTATGTGGTGAGTGTAATTGATGTTCTGGTCAAAGGTAACCTCCAGGATGTTGGTAGTGGAGGATTCAGTGATGAAAAAAATCATTGCATCCCAAGGCACAGCAGTTAAGTTGCCCTTTATGGGAGATAGTCATTGCCTGGCATTTTTCTGTGATGTGTGTATTATTTACCACTTGTCAGGTCAAGCCAGATCATCCAGATCTTGTTGCATCTCCACCTTCCATGGTTGCTATGCAGTGTTACATTTTAGAATTCCCCAAATTTAATTTGCTGACACCAAAAGCCAACTCAGAATGAGGTAAAAACAGACCAAACACTTCCCCCATAATCCCCAAGTGACACCCTGGTGTAGGCATGAGGGGCAGGAAAAACCATCTCACTTGAGGAATGAAGAGGACCTTACAAGGGAATATTTTGGAAAGGATCAGTTTTCAAGGGTGCTGCTCATCATTTGAACCTTCTCCATAAACTGCTGGTGACGAAACAATTTGTACTGAGGATGCAGATGCTGGAGGGAACCTGTCTGGAAATAGACACTTAAATGACCAGGACAGACACGATAAAATTGAGAATTATCCATGAGTGCAACATTACTGCTTGACCCTAATCTGATGGACATTTTATCCTCACAGTCAGAACATCAATCATGAGCGAGCAGGATCCACATTCATCTCAGACTCTTGTTTGGTTCTAGTGCTGGTGCCCGTGAAAAACACCACTTTCATCAATTTCTCCTTGAAGTTGGATTCTCCCTGACGGGGACCACACGTCTCATCCTGATTCCCAGTTGGATAGTGTCCACCCGTGTGTGGAGTCTGTCAGAATGAAAACTGAAGATTCCCTCTCAGAAAATTAGGGTCGTGCTTAATCACCAACTAATTTGGCATTCTCAGTTGACTCCTGAAATCAGCTCAGCAACGTTCAAAACCAGAACGGAGAAGAAGCACAGTTTGAGGTCAGTGAAGCCACAGTCTGCTGCAACGTTCCACAGTATCCTGAAAATCAGGTAACCCAGGGCATAGGAGGCTATGGGTCGACCTTATAGAAGTTCATAAAATAATGAGGGGTATAGAAAGGGTTAATGATAGCTGTCTTTTCCCTAGGATGGGGGATTTCAAGACTAGGGGATCACATTTTTAAGGTGAGAGAAGAGATATTGTAAAAAGACATGAGGGGCATTTTTTTTTCTTTACACAAAGGGTAGTTCACATGTGGAATGTACTTCCTGAGGAATTGGTGGATGTGGGTACAACTACAACGTTTAAAAGACATTTGGATAAGTAAATGAATAGGAAATGTTTGGAGGGATCTTAACTAATGAACGGTATATTGAGAAAAGGATTCCAGCAGTGCTCGATGCTTGTGCCCTCTGCAAGATCCTTGGTATGGACTCAATCCTCCAAAGGAAGGGACATTCTGAACCCAACGTTTCAGTGTTTGTTAAGCACTTAAAAAACTGAAACAAGAGGAGGTTGTGACTGATTCACACTCCAAACTGGGTTTCCGAAGTCAGGGGTCTCTGAAAAGCTTCCTTGCAGTGGACCTGTAGGGAAACTTGAGAATAATGAAACTCTGGGAATATAGATGAAGGCAGCTGTTTCAGCCTCCAGTTCAGGAAGACAAGAGCTGATGGAGTGAATAACCGTGAGACATGATCTTCTGTCTCACTGGAGAAATGTGACACAGAGGCACACTTCCCCTCCTTGGGTTTAACAGCCCCCGGAACTGAGATGCTACTTAGGAATTGGATGGGAATGGCTGAAGGTGATTCTACAGTAGTGAGGAGGCAGGGACAGATCCAGGAAAGTTAATGTAGAGCTATGACGGTTCAAACCAAACTCTCAACATTGATGAGCTTGAGTGGTCTTGAATCCCCCAAGGCTGGTGACCCCAAAAATGCTGGTGCCAACTGGAAATAAATGTTCTGGGGCCGGGTTGGTGTCACCAGAGGACACAGCCAGTGTCTCTGGTGAAGGACCACTAACACTAGCTGGTGCAATTATGGAAGACAGCCTGATCCTGGCCCCACTCAGCTCAAACACGTCTGAACCAGCTGATGCCAGGGAAGGACTCTTCCTGGAATTCTGGGAAGTATCAGTACAAGATGGTGCCACGATTTCACCAGATGGTATGGAGTGGGATGGCAGGAACTGGTTGTGATTGGCCTCCTTAACCAGCCACACCCACTCGACGCCATAAAGACAACAATCAGGGTATTTCCCCCTTGAGACCTTTCTCTTCAGTCCCAAGGTGAAGCCCCATCTGATATTTGTCAGGGCTGACTCCATGGACTGTGTCCTAGCCAGTGCCAGTGCAATTAGTTCTGTGTATTATCGAATAATGTTTGGAGTTGGAACAGGGTTTGTGCTTAAGGCCATGCAGGGACATGACAGTTAGCTGTGAATGTCTGGTCTGGGGATTAAGATCGGGGACAGGGTTGGGGAGGAAATGTGAAACTGAACAATCAAAACACATGTCAAAGTAAGTCAAGGGGAAGCTGGTAGCAATAATCAGCTCAATGGGGAAGGAAGAGAAATAGACCAAAGGAAATGAATTGGTTTATTACCATTTCATGTGTCAAATTGGTTTCGATATTGACCATTGAGTAAAAACAACACATTAAAAGGTGTGGAGTTAGCACTGAGCAATGGATCAGTCACAGAGGAATGGAGTGAGGATAATTTCAGTTCCCCTGCTCTCTCCTTTGAGGAGTATCAGCTGACATTGATTTGGTTTTGTTCAGGATGTGCTGTCTCTTGCGTGTTATCCACTTGTCCTTTGCCACCTCATTACCATTGTAATGGCCTCATGCTTTTGAGGAAAACCCTCGATATATGTTGTAATTGTTCTTTTGAGATGTAGGTGAAGCATCTGGCTTCGAGGCATCAATCTTGATGAAGTGACCAGTTTGCCTGGAAAATAATTACAATGGGAAAGGATCAATATGAAGTTAATTATATATATGATCAGGTTCAGTTCCAAGCAGGAAGTGAATTTACAACATGCCTCGTCCAGCAATTCTGTTTCCTTGAAGAATTGAAACTTCTTGCCAAAGAAAGCACTCCTAACAGTGAGTTAAACGTCTACTGTAGCTAAGCTTAAAAATGAGATATTTGTGTTGCAGGACCCCAGAGTTGAAAACCATTAAAACCAGGAGAGTGATGAACTGAGGTGGCCAAACTTTAGGCACTAACAGGGTACCAAGACTCGGGGTGCGGTTGGAGGAGGTTTGAAGGGTTGATATTAATAACCGGGCAAAAGGTATAAGAAATCAAAAATCTTGTTTGAATCTTTGAACTTGTCCTCAGATCGAGAATAAACTTTCAATTTGACATTAGTTTGGATTCAGTTCTCAGTAATCGTTCATTCAGATTTTAGTTTCTATAGTTTAACTTGACTATCAGCAATGTAGAGATTTCAGAGGAAAGGTGGAACATTTGTAAATAAAGTTTTTGAGCCACGTTAATAATCTAATGTGGATATTTTGCCAGCTTAAATAAGGTCAAAGCTTCATCGAAATAAATCTGTGGAGCACTGATTCTTCAATCCCCCAAATCCTCAACCTGTGCAAGGGAGACAATTTTAGACTAACCTTTCAAATCTCACCATGTTCTGTCTGATCGTGCTCGCTGATGGCCCTTTCAAAGCATTGTGTTCTCTTTGTGAAGTGAAGCAGTTTTGATCTTCTCTCTGATCACATTCACATCTCTCTCTGTTATGTACAGGAAGAGGGTTACATTGGTTCTGAGAGGTCACACTTTGACCCGTCCAGTTCTAGGGTCCTCACTGCAAGCAAACAAGGAGTTACAAAGACCCTCACATTTCTGAGGTTAGAAAATGTTGATATTCCAGACTGCAAGAAGCAGTTCCAGACATAAACAATAGGGTGAACAGATGATAGGCAGTAATGGGATTGTCACGATTATTTGTACCTTCGCTGGAAAATACCCAGTAAACCAGTAAATATTTGTTACTATTGCCCACTCATTAGTGATCACCAAGAACTGAAAGATGCTGCTCATTGAGAGAGCTGAGAATAAGGAGCAGTTACCACCTTTTCTCATATTTGTGATCTCTTCCAGCCCAAACACGCCTTCCTATCTCTGCAAACAACCTCCATCCCCAAATCCCTCAATCATTGTACCACATTCAGCAGCAATCCTTGTCTATCACTGCATGTGCCTTACCTCTACACTGCAATCTATCTCTGTAAGTTCCTCCAGTCACTATGCACTGACCTATCTCCCCAACGTCCTCCAACACCTGCAACAGTGTATATGTCTGAAAGATCCTCCAGAATCTGCACACCTCACTATCTTTACAACCTACTCCAACACCTGCACTGCTCCATAAGTCCAGAACCTCCTCCAGCAACTGTACCTCTCCCTACCTCTCGCACCGACATCCCTCCCTATCACTGTAATCTCCTCCAGCCCCGACATCTTGCCTTATCTCTGCATTATTTTCAAGCCCCAACTCTCTGAACTATCTCTGTAACCTTCTCCAGAATTTACACGTCTCCCAGTCTTTGTAAATTCATCCTGATCTGACACCAGCCTCTTGTATCCTCCTCCAGTATCAACAGGCCTCGCATTCTCAGAAGTATCCTCCAGTCCCTAAGACCCTTCCGTGTCTCTGCAACATTCGTGAAATGATGTTTAGTTTTGATGTTAGACTGAGGAGGACAATACAAACTAAATAGACTAATGTTAAATGGGTTACAGGAACTGAGAAGGCTTCAGTTTATTTTTAGGATTCTGCCTGCACAGGGTAAGTATCAAAAGCTCTTTTCCTTCATAAATATTTGCCTTGTGGATAAATTAGCTTGCTTTGCCAAAGCAGGATATGTTCCTCTGTTCTGAGGAAGGGTCACCAGACCTGAAACATTAACTCTGATTTTTCTTCACAGATGCTGCCAGACTTGTTGAGCTTTTCCAGTAACTTCTGCTTTTGCTTCTAATTTACAGCATCTGCAGTTCTTTTGGTTTTTATATAGGCTATGGAGAACTCTGTTAGAATGGATGTGTAGGTTTTAATTGATTAAGATGCAAATTCCAGAATCTGTTTGAAGTCACTGTCCTGGGATATGTGAATGCTTCAGCAAGTTCTGCCTAACTTTAAAAAATTCAAACAGGCACAGAGATAGGAATATACAAAATGTGGCATGTTAGGTCAGCCCCTGATTGTAGGTGTGAGGCCTTGTTTCGAACATGTGGCAGCGTTTTAAACTGGGATTAGAACAATTTTATCCTGAAAACAGGAATTTATCAAATGTCCACACTATCCTCCTGTGGCTTCGAATTGTGCACGGTCCAATTGTTTTAAATAATGTATCTCCAATTTTGAAAGCTCCTGATCAAAGTGTGTGTGTGTGTATGTTTGTGTGTGTGTGTGTTTGTGTTTGTGTGTGTGTGTGTATTGCCTTCAATGTATTTATGCAGGATTGAACAAGAATGAGACAGTGCCTGATAGGTAGCATTTTAAGCAGTCTGGCCCTGAAATCATAGAAAGATACTAATACATTTAGTGAATGGGGAAACAGAGCGGCATGGAATTCAATGCACACAATTTAGAAGTCACTAAAGTAGTGAAAATAATGACTTATATGCCTAAAAGGGTCATATGGTTTGGAACTGTTTTTAGCAAACGGCAATTGATCCCTGGTCAATTTTAATTTTTCAGTTATACTAATCTTGTACTTTTTCCTCACGATCACGCTACAATCCATGGCAAAATATAGAACAAGACGAGGTCATTCACCCCCCTGAGCCTGTTACACAGGAACAGTAAGAGGTCATTCAGCCGCAGATAACAGGCGGTGGTCTTTCAGCTTCACATAAACAGGAACAGGTTACTCAGCACCTCAGCCTGTTACGTATGAACAGTGCAGGCCACTCAGATCAAGAAATATCTGAGATAACCATGTTGAGACAGTCCCTAACATAGAGAAGAATGACATTGACTCCTCAATTCTGATACCCAGACCACTAAGGCCAGTAAATCTTTTTACACAGGAACAGGAAGAGATTCTTCATCCTCTCATATCAGGTTTACAAAAAGACAAAAAAAATCATTCAGCCCCTCAATCTTTCACGCAAGAAAAGGGTGACGTTTATCAGCTTGCTGACCAATTTGACGGAAAATAAATCGATCATTCAGCTTTTCAGGATTTTTTTACGGAAAGAGTAAGTGTAAGGAATATCAGGATGTCATTCAGTCCCACAACCCCATTCCATAGGAGCAGCAGAAAAGCATACAACTAATCGGGACTGTTACACAGGATTTAATAAGGGGGGTTACAACATTACAGAAAACAGAACATAGAACTGTACAGCACAGTACAGGCCCTTCAGCCCACGATGTTGTGCCAACCTATTATCCTACTAAGATCAAACCACCCTGCATACCCTACATTATACTATAATCTATGTGCCTATCAAAGAGTCACTTAAATGTCTCTAAAGTATCTGACTCCATTACCACTGCCAGCTGCGCACTCGACACGCCCACCACTGTCTGTGTAAAGAACCTACCTCTGACATCTCCCTTATACCTTCCTGCAATCACACTTAAAATTATGCCCCTCGTAATAGTCATTTCCGCCCTGGGAAAAAGTCTCTGGCTATCTACTCTATCTGTGCCTCTCATCATCTTGTATACCTCTCTCAAGTCACCTCTCATCCTTCTTCGCTCCAATGAAAAAAGCCCTAGCTCCCTCAACCTTTCCTCATAGGATCTGCCCTCCAGTCCAGGCAGCATCCTGGTAAATCTCCTCTGCACCCTCTCTAAAACTTCCACATCCTTCCTATAAATGAGGTGAACAGAACTGAACACAATATTCCAAGTGTGGTCTAACCAGTGTTTTATACAGCTGCAACATAACCTCACGGCTCTTAAACTCAATTCTCCTGCCAATGAAAGCCAACACACCATACACTTGCTTTACAATCCTATCAACTTCAGTAGCAACTTTGAAGGATCTATGGACATAGACCCCAGATCTATGAACGTGTTATGAGGGGTCTAGATAGAATAAACAAGAATGTCCTATTTCACACAGTACAGAGCTGTGTAACCTGGGACATAGATTTAAAATGATTGGTTGAAAGACCAAAGAAGAGTTCAGGGAATGATTTGTTTTTCAGCCAGAGGATAGTAGAGGTCTGGAACTCACTATCTGAAAGTGGAATAGAGCCAGAAACTCTCAACCCAATGAAAAGTTGTCTGGATATGCATCAGAAGTACGGTAATCTCCAGAGAGTCGGACCAAGTGCTGTACAAAGCGATGAGGCTGGGTGGCTTCTTTCCTTGTCAGTATCTAAATGATGAACGGAATGGCCTCCATTAGTGTTATCAGTCGTTATACATTTTCTAGATATTGCAATATCAGAGGAGGGTGAATATTCAGGGACGAGGGGAGAGCAGATAAGGATCGTTAAGGGAATTGCTTTTTAGGAGGGTCAGCACAGGCATGATGAATCAAGACCTTTCTTCTGTGATGTTATGATGCTATGGTTCATCCAAATTAACACAGCTCTTGAGGTGCAGTATGTACCTCTCTGCAATACAACTAACGCTGAAGGCTACGTAAAACACGTTAACATTTGTGATATCTTACCTGCAGGTACTGGGTCCATTGCAATAAGTGATAGTAACCGTATTCTGGTATAATGCAACATGTGACTGAAATTGTTGCACTGTTTTATGAAAGGTTTCAAAGCATTTTTGTCAGAGATGGCACTTAGTTTGGGAGGGTAAAGAGTGGAGCCACCAGGAAATCACCCCATCACCCCCCAAACTGTGCTGAAGTTCATGACAGATTGGAGATAGCAGACGTTGACGAGTCATTAGACTTCACTCATAGAGGCGGAAGAGAAAGTTAAAGATAGTTGTTATATTGCTAATTGTGAATATTCAGATTTGTTTGTTAATTTGAAGTCTGATGTTTGTGTACTTAGTTTATTATAAATAGCTCATTACACTACTAATCAGTAAATTTATTTTAGCTACTTCTTCCTAAATTTAATTTAACATTTACCATAAGAGCAGAAGACCGTAAGACATAGGAGCAGAAATTAGGCCAGTCAGTCCATCGATTCTGCTCCACCATTCAATCCTGGTTGATAAGTTTCTCAATCCCATTCTCCCGCTTTCTCCCTGTAACCCTTTATCCCCTTGACAATCAAGAGCCTATCTATCTCTGTCCTAAATGTACTCAATGATCTGGCCTCCACAGCCTTCTGTGTTAAATGTCATGAAATTGTCACTCGTTTCCATTTCATTAAACTTTTCCGTATCCCTAACCCTTTAATTTTTGGTCAACTAGTACAAATCCGACTCTGCTGATGAGGATGAGAATAAGTCAGAAATGTTTTTAGCAAATAGCAGTAGGCATGATGATAAGAACAATGATGTAGTTCCCAGTGAGTTCACTGAGAAAGTGCTCAAGACATTGGTTGCATTAAGGGAGGCCTGAATATCAAACTATCTCCCAAGGGATGCTGCAATGTCCTAATGCCGATTGTGCTCACCTGATGATTCAACTCACTGTGACTGATAAGATATATATCATCCCACCTAATTCCCCCTCGAGAATGGTACAACATCTGTTTCGGGAGAAAGTTTACTTAATACAGATTATCTGGTTATTATCCCATCACGATTTCTGGGATCTTGCTCTGTACAAATTAGCTACCTGATCCTCCAGAACATTAACTATCTTTCCCAAATGCTTCATTGGCTGGAAAGTACTTTGTGAGGTTATGCTGGAATACATTGTCTGCTCTCTTCCTTTCAAATTTTTGTGTTATTTGATTCTGCCCCACCCTAATGTTTCCATAACTTGGATCAGTTAAGTATCAATTGGATAATCTCATTGCCATTCCAATAATGTGCTATTAACATGGCACTGACAGGCAGTGTCCCCTGAGAGATTTCTGATACACGCCATTGAGCGATATTCCTTTAAACTACTCAGGAATTGGTGAGCTTCCAACAAGAAAATGTGTTGTGGATAAAGATGGAAGATGTTTTAAAAAATGATTGTCACCTCAATGGTTCACCTTTATTTTCTGAGCAGTTTGCTGCTGTGGGTTGTTCTAACCAGTTCGAGGGAGACACATGATGAGTTGTAACTTTACCAACATTTTTTTCAACTCATTTTCAAGCCTTTTTTTAGTTGAACAATTTTGTCCAATAACTGAAAAGAGTAGACAGAGTTACCTGGCTCAGCCTTATCTTCTCCATTTTCTAAAATAATTGCTATTAGCCACTGGTCCCTGTGCAGTGCATCCTGCGGAAATAGCTGAAAGAAAACAGAATCTATTGGAATAGAATCTGTTGGAATAAAATACTTACAATTGGGCAACATCTGTGTAAAGAGAGAAACAGACTTAACATTTTGAGCTTGTGACTTTAAACAGAACAGGGATAAATTAGAGATATAACAGGCTTTGAGCAAGATCTGGGTAGGACAAGGTCAAAAGGAAGTTCTGTGGCTGGGTGGAAGACAGGAAAGAGTTCTCCAGGGTCGAAGAGAATGCTGATGGGACAAGGAAAGAAACAGGTGTACTGCTGACTGAAAGAAATCAAACTGAAACAAGCAAAGAAATGGAAATAAAATTAGAACAGGATTTTACTTGAATTTGTCTGAAATTGTTGAATTCAGTGCGGATCCAGTGGTTGTAAACTGTATAACTGAAAGACGAGGGGCTGGTTCTGAAGTTTACACTGAGCCTCACTGGAATAGTGCAGTAATGGAATGATTGAACTGTCAATGTGGGACCAAGGTGAAGGATTAAAATGACATGAGGTGACTAAAAGTTCGGGATTGTGCTTAGAAAGGAGCTGTTCCACAAAGCTGTCAGACAATCAGTGCTTGGTCTCCACAATTTAGAGGCCACCGCATTATGAACAGTGAATGTAGTCAACAGAGACACCTGCAGTGTTTTCACATTAACAGCTACATCTCCCCACCAATCTTAGCTCTAAATATCAGAAACACATCAGCCTATTGTTGAGGGTGCCCAGTGCTTCCTCCAAGTGCAGTTCACCAAGGATGAGTACTGATTCATCAGCTGAGGGAGGATGGTACATGATAAGCAACAGGAGGCATCCTTGCTCATGTTTGTCTTGAAGACATGAGACTTCATTAGTTCCACAGTCAGACTGCAATACTACGCTGCTGTCACCTCTGCTGGTCTGTAATAGTAGTATGATAGGACATTTCCGGGGATGGCGATGGTGGTGTCTGGGACATTGAACTTAAGGTATGATTCCATGAGTGTAACTATGTCAGGATGTAACTTGATTAACCTGTGATAGAGCTCTCCCAGTTTTGGCGACAGAACCCAAATGTTCGTAAGGCGGACTTCACAAGATCGACAGAGCTAATTCTGTTGTTGACCTTTGCAAGAAAAAGGTTGATGCCAAGTGGTGCATTGGGTTTCATTTCTTTTTTTAGACTTTGTAGCAATTGATATAATTGAGTAGGTTGCTCAGCCATTTCAGAGGACAGTTGAGAGACAATCATATTGCTGTGTGGCTAGATTCATGCGGGCCAGACCAGGTGAGGATGCTGGATTTACTTAGCTGAAGGACATTCGTGAGCCATATATTTTCTTTTTTCATACAATTGACAATGGCTTCATGCTTATCTGGAGAATGATAATTCCAGATTTTTTTTAATTGAAAAATTCCCGTGGCAAGATTCAAACTCAAATCGCCAGAAAATTGGTGTCGTTTCTAAAGTAATCATCAAGTGATAATGCAGCTAAGCCACCAGCTCACCTAAACCTCAAATCACATCAATACAAATTATAAATCTAATATTTTCCAAGCGCAATTATCCAAATATATTTTGAAGGAATCCTGGGCCATTGGAATCACATGCCATACCCACCATTCTGCTGAAGCAGATCTCCACTCCATAGGGCCAGAACGTGGCTGCAATGGCCAAGAGGAATTCACCATATTCATACCATCTGTGCCACTGCAACAACCCCTTGAAACAGCCTTTGCCCACCAAAGCCATTAAATTATGGCTTTTGATGAATTTTGAAATTAAACTTAAATAAATGAAAAAGAAAGAAGGATGTGGCAGGCCTGGTTGTTGGGGTCAGAAGCGCAAACACGTCCGACCCTGCCAAAACACAGTAACATCATCGATATTGCGAAGAGAAGGAATCATCTCCTTCCATCATCTGTAAGTTGGCTAGAGCAATTGGAGATGAGCAATAAGGCCAATAGCCAGTGATTTCAACATCCCATCCTGACCAAGTATTATTGTGACATAAAACTGTTGTACTGAAAGGCGTTAACTGCAGCTTGTTTGTTCAGTGACTGTGATTAATGTCAGTGTCCATGGATCCTAATTGTGTCACTGAAGGTTTTCGCTCTTGTGTTTATAACACATCTTGCTTCAACATGTGATCCCATAGTACCAGGGGCAGCATCATGCCCGAGACGATTAGGATCAGCAGCAGAAGTGAGCGGGAGAGGGATAGAGTCTGAGAACAATAGACTGGATTGGTACAACAATGGATCAGAATCTGAGAACAATAGACCGGAATGTTACAACAATGGACGGGAGTTTATCCATGGATCTTTACTGGCTTTCTCAGGATTGGCCATGGTTACAATTGCAGATATGAGCTGTACTGATGATTATTCAAGCGGGTTACTATCCCATCCTCGCTATTTTTGGTGTTCCTGGTAAGTCTATCTCTGCCAATTCTATAGACTATGGTGAAGGTCATTGCTATTTCTATTATTTATATTTGGCAAAGAGGTAAACTATTACCTTCAGTTTCAGTCAGAAAGTCCACTTTATTTCCACAAATTTCAGACTCCTCACTCACAAACATCTAAGAAGAATAAATACTGTTCAGAACCTCGAGTCCCCCTTTTGCCCTGAACTGTTTTATGTCTCTGTATTCTCTCTGTCATCAAACTTGCCTACAACCACCTCAATAATATCCGCAGTCTCTACCTCTGCCTCAGCGATGTTGTTAAATAAGCCATCATTTACCCCTTTGTTAACTTCAGATTTTATGGCTCCAATTCTCTTTTGGCCACTCTTCCAGTTCTAAATATTTCGACCACAAACTTGTTCTTGTCTCTAAAGTTAATTCACGGTTAGAACTCCGTATCAGGGACTCAGTATCAGAATATTAATGCCACTGGATGGGCAATTCAGATATGCAGATTATGACTCTAAAGGCATTGTTGCAAATCCTACCACAGCTGATGGCAGAACTTAAATTTGAATGACAAAAATTGGAATGAAACCTAATTTCACTAATGGCTACCACAAACCAGAGGAATTTATTTTATTAAAGTATGTCTGTTTCACTCATGGTCTTTGGTAAATGAATTTGAAGTCATTGGTCGCTCTGGACTAAGTGTGACTTTAGATCCACAACAATCTGGTTGGCTCCATATGTCTTCAGGAATGACCTCGCAGTCAAGGGCAAGTAGTGGTAGTCAAAAAATGCTGCCCTTGCCAGCGATGCCGGCATCCTGTGAAACAAGAAAATTAAAGGTATAATAAACCAAGGAAATGTGGATGCTGGAGATCCAAAACAAAATTCTCCAGCATCTGAAAGTGTTGGAGAATTTCAGCAGGCATGGCAGTCTCCGATAGGATAAAAACAGATAACTTTTCGAGTCCAGTGACCCTGCATCAGAACTGAATGAAATTGGGAAATAATATTATTTATGTTGGTGTCAGGGATGGTTGGATTGGAGGTGGATTGTTTGAGTTGAATGGATAGAGAAATGCCCAGAAAGGGAGAGAGAAAGAGAGAGAGAGAGAGAGAGAGAGGGAGAGAGGCAAAGAAAGGAATTGTTAATGATGAACTGGAAGGAAAATAAAATGTTAAGTCAATATTTCCTCTTTGCCAATATTACCAATGTGGTTGAGTCTAAACTGCCCTCTGGGCAATTAGGAGTAGGCAGTAAATGCTGCCTGATCAGTGATGCCCTCATGCCATTAATGAATAAAGAAAAAAACAAAATCCTGAGTATCACGTCCATTTAGTTATGCCCCTGTTTAAAGTCAGTTATGTTCCCTCTGCCTCTCTTCTCTGAGTGCGGTGATCAACTCCATCAGCAGCACTGGTGCTGCCGTTATTGTTGCTGAGATACAGAGAAAGGTAGTGTTACATTATCAACAGCTTCTTTGGAGAGAGGAACTGTTAATGCTGGACTGTGCAGAGATGTAACGGCTCTTTCAGCCAGGTAGAGAAATTGAGGAGAGGAACGCATTTTCAACAATGCATAGGTGCACTATGTGTGCAGGGATTTGATTTGCTCATGTTATTGGAAAGTCAGTGGAGTTTCTATAGATTCTTTTCTCGGGTTTGCGTTGTCAGGTCCTGCAATCATTCAGGAAGATCCTCGGGTCTGGTGAAACCACTATGGGCAAGGTATGGGCATTGCATTTACAGTGTATCTGGTTCTATGGTAAACAAATGGAGCTGAGACTGCAAAGAACGGAAGCACTGTCAACAGGAAGGAGCAGGTCACTGCATTATCTTACCTGGGATTTCCAGGGACATTTTTTAAGCTGGACCTATGTCAGGTGCAAAGTGTGAAACCAGTTTGTTTCATAAATAAGGTGGTCACGGAGCTGTGGCCCCTCCTTCAACATAACCTGTGGCCTCTCAACAGGAATAGGACTGTGCTGACACTCACCATGAAGTGAACTGTTTCAATTCTGGACCTTTCCAGGCAGGAGTGGGTGACATATCCATTATCTCCGAAGTGCAGACCTCCAATGTATTCACTAGCTGATATTTGCCCGCCAGGAAGAATACATTGATTCTACCTCTCCTCCTGTTCCTGTTAAAAGAATCAAGAGGCTGAATAGTGCACACCTGTTCCTGCGTAGTAGACTTGAGAGGCTGAATGGCTCCCTGCTGTTCCCTAAACGATGCTCAAGAATCTGAATGGCCTCCTCCTCTTTCTATTTGACTGGTTTGAGAGGTTAAATGGCCTCTTCCTGTTCCTGTCTAACAGTTGAAAGAGACTGATTGTTCTGTCATTTTCCTGTGCAACTGGCTTGAGAGGCTGAATGGCCTCATCCTGTTCCTCTACAAGAGACATGACAGGCTGAATGGCCTTCTCCTCACCCTATGTAGCCAATTTGAGAGGCTGAATGGCCTCCCGCTGTTCCTGTGTAAGGGGCTCACGAGGCTGAATGGCCTTGTTCTATTCTTTGGTAACTGGCTTGAGAAGCTGAATGGACTCATCCTGCTCCCCTGTAAAGACTTGCAAGCCTTAATGGCCTCCTCCTGTTCCTTTGTAATAGACATGACATGGTGAATGACCTTCTCCTGATCCTACGTAACAGGCGCGAGAGGCTGAATGACCCCCTCCTTTTCCAGTGTAAGAGTTTCTATGGCTGAATGGCTTTCTCCTTTTGTGTCTAGCTACCTGATAGGCTGAATTGCCTCTTCCTGTTTCTGTGTAACAGATTTGATAGACTGAATGGCCTCCTGATGTTTCTGTGTAACAGGCTCAAAAGGTTGAATGGCCCCATCCGCTTCCTCTGCAACAGACTCAGAGGGTGAATGATCTCCTGTTCCTCTATGAGTGCTTGAAGAGGTTCATAAGCATCCTCCTGTTCAGCTGCAACTGACTCAAGAGGCTGAATGGTCTTCTCCTGTTCCTCTGTAACAGAGTCAAGGGGCTGAATTATCTTCTCCTGATCGTGTCTATGACACTCTAGAGATTGAATGGACTCCTCTTGTTTTTCTGTAACAGATTTGAGAGTCCGAATGACATCTTCATGTTCTTTGTAACAGTCTCAAGAGCCTGAACAGTCTCCTCATGTTCCTGTGTAACAGGTTCGTGAGGTTGAATGATCTCCACATGTGTCCCTGTTACAGAATTGACAGTCTGAATGGCCTCCTCCTGTTCTGGTGTAAAATGCTCGAGAGGTAAAATAGTCTCCACCTGTTCCTGTGTAACAGACTCACAAGGCTGAATGGACTCCTTCTGTTCATGTGTAAGAGACTCAAGAGAATGAATAGCCTCCATCTAGCCCACTGTAACAGGTTTGAGGGACTGAATAACCCCCTCTTGTTCCTATGTGACAGGCTCAAGAGGCAGAATGGCCTCCTCCCATCCTCTGGTAACAGGCTCAAAAGGCTGAATTGCCTTCTCCTGTTCTGCTGTAACAACTTTGACAAAATGAATGGTCTCATCCTCTGTAACAGTTTCAAGAGACTGAATGACATCCTCTAGTTCCTGTGTGACAGTCTCGAGAGGCTGAATGGTCCCCTCCTTTTCCTGTGTACCAGAATGGAGTGGCTGAATGGCCTCCTCGTGTTCCTGTGTGACAGGCTCAAGAGGCTGAATGGCTTCCTCCTATACCCCAGAAACTGGGTCAAGAGGCTGAATAGCCTCCTGTAGTTCTTCTGTCATGGGCTCAAAACTCTGAATGGCCTTTTCCTGTCCCTGTCTTCTTTTATAAGCAGAGTTCGAATACGACTCCCAAACACAAGGAAGAGAGATCAAATTGATTCAAAGATATATCGTCCATCCATCAGCAACCCTCATATATTCCATCTGGACCAAGCAAATGTTCCCTTTTAATGTGATATGAAAAGCGATGTAAGGAAGGAGTTAGCTGAATCTGTTTGTTTGGTGACTGTGATTAATTTTAGTCTCCATGAATTCTAATTATCCCAGTGGAAATTTTTCATCTTTGCATGATAAATGGGTGCCGTTCAGTGCATAATCCAATGGTATGAGTGGGACCATCACTGACAGCACTAACGGGGATCAGCAGCTCCAGAGAGAGGAGGAGGACAGACCAGAAATTAAGAAAATTGGACTGCAATGTTCCAACAATGGATAAGAATCTGAGAAAATTAGACTGCAATGTTCCAACAATGGATAAGAACCTGAGAACATTGGACTGCAATGTTCCAACAATGGATCAGAATTTGAGAACATTTACTGGAATGTTCCAACCAAGGATCAGAATCCAAGAACGTTGGACTGGAATGCTCCAACAATGGGCCAGAATCTGAGAACATTGACCTGAAATGCTCCAACAATGGACACGAATTTATCCTATTATGTTTGGTATCTTTCTACATATTATGATTGATTGTCATTATCAGTGCAGATCTATGATGCACTTTCCATTATTGAATGTTTTTATTATCCCATCCTGGATATCACTGGTGTCCCTGGTAAGTCCCACTGTCCAGGTATTATTTCCATAAACCATGTGTGCATGTAATACTGTTCTTTTCATTTACTCTGCACTCCTTGCTGCTGTTATTGTTCCTGCTGGAACGCTGAATCCAGATATTCGCCCTACAAAGCACTGTTAACTGCATCAGTGAACTTGCTCATTCACTCTCTCCTGCTTTGCTTCTGGCAGTGTCCCTTGTGGGGAGTTAAGTTGACCTATTCAGTTTCAGATGTGAAACACAGTTGATTACACCCTTGCCCTTGTTAACTCCAATGGGTATTGGATTACCCTCTCTTTATAAGTTAACACGTTCATTGCAGGAATCAGTGGAGGGAACTGTCTCTGAGCTTCTTCCAATGCAACAATATTCTTTCTTCAGTGGGGAGAATAAATCTGTGTGCACTACTCCAGATGTGATCTCACTAAGATATTGTAAAACGGCAGCAACACTTTGCCAGCCTGCTGTAAGTTTTCCATAGCAGATTAGAGCAGCCTTAGCTGCCTGGAGGAATGCACAGCATTATTGAAAGATCATTGTCCTTCTCTACTCCACCAGCATAACCAGAGATCTGGTGAAAATGTCATAATGAGGCTTGAGGAGAACAAATACAATGTGGTGAGATGATCTCAACTTCGAGATAAAACTTGACAAATATCTTATCTGAATCTACAAGTAATCTCTCCAGTGCCCACGTCGCTCAGATTCTACTCTATCTGGTAAGGTCGAGCTTAGAAACTGCAAGAAGAAGCAAACGTTGATGGAAGTTATATATCAAAGTCAAAACTACAATACAAACGTTGAGCATATTATAAAACAGGAAATTAGATATACAAGTTTTTGGGTACCACAGTCATAATGGAAAAATTCAAGTTGCATCTCAACTGTGTAAATCCTAGTGAATGCTAAAGCAGGGGAAATCGTTTCCATGAGCGTGTTTGAGATGGTTTGTTGGGGAGATGATGGCCTCGTGGTGTTATCGCTGGACTGTTAATCCAGAGACCCACGTAATGTTCTGGGGACCCGGGTTCAAATTCTGCTATGGCTAACGAGTCTAACGATGACCACGAATCCATTGTCGATTGTTGGAAAAACCCATCTGATTTACTGATGTCCTTCAGGGAAGAAAACTGCCATCCTTACCTGGGCTGGCCTATGTGTCACTCCAGACCCACAGCAATGTGGTTGAATCTGAACTGCCCTCTGGGCAATTAGGGATGGGGAATATGTGCTGTCTAGCCAGCAACCAACCAAGACGTCCTCATCCCATTAATGAATAAATAAAAAACAATATGTTGAACACTGAGCTATAGATTAGGCTGTTTTGGAATTGGTATTGTGTAGTCAGAAGAGCTAATTGAAAACTTTGCTGCATAGGAACTTTTAGGAGGAGTGATCATAATATATGAAATTTTATGTTACATCTGAATACAAAATAGCTTTTTTATTTAAATTACAGTTATAAACCTGAGTCATGCAAGCCATGAAGTGATGAGGGGCATATTTGCTTCAGTAAATTGGAAAAGTACATGAGAAAGATTCAATGGAAGGCAGGCAATGTCTGCTCTTCATAGAAACACTGTGAGGTATAAAATATACATAAAGGTGCAAACTGCAAAACGGAAAAGTTACTCACAATGGTCAAAGATTGCATTGCATCAAAGGTAGCAGCTTATAAACATGTCAGATATTGTGGTAAGCCATGGATTCAGAAACATTTAGGACAAAGCAATGCAGGATTAATAAACTGACAAGAAATCAAGGAAATATGATTTGATTTGATTTACTATTGTCACAGGTACCTAAGTTCAGTGAAAAGTTTTGTCTTGCGTGCAGGAGAGACAGCTCATAACATACACGAACATACAGATCATAGGGTGTTTAGACAGAATGAGTCATACAATATTACGGCTGCACAGGAGGTGCAGAAAAGCAAGATCAACAGAATTCTTGAAACTAGACAGGCCCATTCAGCAATCGAAAAACAGCAGGGAAGAAGGTGTTCTTGAACCTGTTGCTGCGTGTTTTTAAGCTTCTGTACCTTCTGCCTGACAGAACAGGTTGGAAGAGAGTATCTGGGCTGGGAGAGGTTTTTGATTATGTTGCCTTTGTGTAGCAACAAAAAGTATAGATGGAGTCCACGGATGGACTGCTCCTCTCCGTTCTGAGGAAGGGTCACCTGACCTGAAACATTAACTCTGATCTTTCTTCACATACGCTGCTGGACATGCTGAGCTTTTCCAGCAACTTCTGGTTTTGTGCACAGATGGGAGTTTGGCTCGTGATGATCTGTGCTGTATTCACAATTTTCTGGAGCTTCTTACAGTCCTGGGCAGAGCAGTTGCACGAATGAAAACTAACAGGAAACACAGAACTGTGCCCCACAGAACTCATCTCTTTCTACCTTGACTCAGTCTTCCCTCTCGGGTACAGTGCCTGCCTATGCCGTGATTCCTCTGACGATTTACGAGTTTCAAAATCTCCAGTTTGAAGACTGCAGTCACCTTCTTTTCACCAAGGACATGCAATTACTTTACACATCCATGACCTACCAGGATGATCTTGCTGCTCTTGGTTTCTTCTTGGAGCAAAGGCCTGAACCATCCCCACCCACCACCACCCTCCTCTGCTTGGCTGAGCTCATCCTCAACCTCAACAACATCTCTTTTAACTTCTCCCATTTTCTTCAGGTCGAAGGGGTGGCCAGGATTACCCACATAGGCCCCAGTTATACCTGTCACTTTTTGGGGTGTATGGAACATTCCTTGTTCCAGTCGTATTCCTGCTCTCACCCACAACTCCTGCTCTGATATATCGATGATATTAGTGCTGCTAGCGTCTCTCATCAAGAATCAGGAAAGTTCATCGATTTCTCTTCCAATTTCCACCCTGCCCTCACTTTCACCTGGTCTCTGACTCCTCCCTTCCCTTCCTGGACATCTCTGTTTCCATTTCTGGGGATAGACTGGTCACTAATACCCACTGTAAACCCACCGACTCCCACAGCTACCTGGACTATACATGCTCACACCGTGCCTCCTGTAAAGACTCCATTCCATTCTCTCAGTTCCTCCATCTCCATCACATATGTTCAGAGCCAACTTCAACAAGGCAGCCTCCTAAATATCTACTTCTTCCTCAACGGAGGATTCCGGAGCACCATTGTCGACAGGGCCCTCAACCACATCCGACCCATCACCCGCACTTCCGCCCTCACCCCTTCTCTTCCCTCCTGCAACAGCGATAGGGTTCCCCTTGTCCTTACCTACCATCCAACGAGCATCCCAAAGATTATCAGCCACCATTTCCGCCACCTCCAGCGAGATGCCACCACCAGACAAATACTCCCCACCCCTCCCTTGTCCATCTTCCACAGGAACTGTCCCCTCCGGGACAGCCTAGTCCACTGTTCCTTCATTCCCAATACAGCCACCCCCACAGCCCCACGGCATCTTCCCCTGCAAGCACCAGATGTGTAACTCCTGTCCATTGTTTACCTCCTCCCTACCCAGTATCCAACGGCTTTAACATACCTTCCAGGTGAGGCAGAATTTCACCTGCACTTTGCAGAATTTAGTCTCCTGCATTCACTGCTCACAATGTGGCCTCCTCTACATTGGGGAATTGAAGCGTAGACTAGTTGACCACTTAGCAGAATGTCTACCTTCTGCCCGCAAAAAAGCTCCTGAGTTCCAGTTGCCTGCCACTTTAACATGTCACCCTGTTCCCTGGCCAACATCTCTGTCTCAGGTCTGCTGCAGCAAAGCCCAGCACAAGCTGGAAGAACAACACTTCATTTTCCGCTTGGGGACCTGCAGCCTTCCGGACTCAATATCGAGTTCTATAATTTTAGGGCCTAAACTCTCCCATGTCCCAGCCCACTACCCCACACACCAGGCCTTGTTACCACATAGTCTGCCATTACACACTATCAATTGTTAGTCACTACCAGTCCTGTTAACAGCTATTCATCCTCCTAGCCAGATCATTATTAACTCTTTTGTCTATCCAACTGCTCTTCTGTCTTGTTAGGCTCTATCGCCACCTATCATTTACTCCTTACCCCCTATTCCCACTCTATCTTCCGCATATGAACAAACATTTTCCGGGCTACCATCAGTTCTGAGTAAGGATCACCGGACCCGAAATGTTAACTCTGATTTTTCTTCACAGATGCCACCAGACCTGCTGAGCTTTTCCAGCAACTTCTGTTTTTGTTCAAGAAACATAAAGACCGGCAAAAAAGCTTGGATTGATATATGAAAGGAATAATTAAAGCAAGGTCAAAAGTGGAACAACGAATATGTGGACAGGATAATTTATTGTAGAGAAGTGAAAAATTATAAGAAAACTAAACAGTTACTTTGTGTCTACTTCATAGAGGAAGATCCAGAAAATCTCCTGGAAATACCTAGCGACAATAGGGCTTGTGTAACTAAACACTGAAAGCATTTATATCAGTCATGAGGTAGAATTTGAAACCATAGCTGAATTGAACATTGAGCAGTCTGACAGACCAGATGTACTACATACCAGAATTTCAGAGGAAGCAACAACAGACATATTGATTGCATTGAGGATCACTGCGTTATTTTCCTATACATTCTGCAAAGGCAGGAAGACGTTCTGGATGGTAAACATAATCTGATGGCTTAAGAAGGGAAGAAGAGGGAGGGTGGAGAACTATGCACAAGTTAACTTGTCATTCACCGTAAGGAATCTGTTGTAATTTATTATATGGATACTTAGAAAGTAACAGTAAAATTGGAGAGAATGGTTACACATTTATGAAAGGAAAATCATAATTGACGAGAGATAGTGGGAACTGCCGATGCTGGAGAATCTGAGATAACAAGGTGTGGAGCTGGATGAACACAGCAGGCCAAGCAGCATCAGAGGAGCAGGAAAGCTGACTTT
>NC_063338.1:1487935-1524490 GCF_021869965.1 Rhincodon typus | reverse complement strand
GTGTTCATCCAGCTCTACACCTTGTTATCTCTGTTATATCATAATTGACAAACTTTTTTTTGAATGTTTTGAAGATTTTTTTGCAGACATAGACAACTGAGAGCCTATGGATATGGTACAGTTGGATATTCAGGTGAATTTTATTAAGGACTCAAAATTTCAAAAAATGGTATTGGGAGAATCATATGCAAATACATGTTAAAAGTTAGGGTTTAACTTCATTTAAAGGGAATCGGAATATAGAAGTAAATACGTCCTGCAACAGTGGCATCAAGTGTTGGTGAGACTGTGCCTGGAGCTTTGTGTACAGTTTTGGTGTCCCAATCTAAGAAATAATATACTGACCACAGAGAATGTGCAATGGACATTCTCCAGATTAATCCCTCAGATGGTAAAATTGTCTGATGAGGGAACTCGGCCTGTATTCTGTTGGTATTCAAAGAAAGAGAGGTGATTGTAATGAAACTTAGAAAATTCACACAGAGGGGATCAACTAATGGAGGGGCATAAAGGCAAGATTAGGTAGAATTCCAAGATATTCTACAAATACTTCAAACGAAACAGAATTACCAGGGAACAATTTGGGCCAATTAGAAACTAAGGGGGCAATCTGTGTGTGAAGCTGGAGAATGTTGATAAATTGTTACCTGAGTATTTCACATCTGTTTTATTTGGGAGAAGGAGGATGAAAATGCAGAATTCGAGAAGATGGAATGTGAAGTTCCTGAACAGATTGATATAAGATGCCAGCAGGGATTGATGGCTTTGGTTAGTACAGAACTGGTCAAATCCCCAAGTCTGGATGAGTTGTATCTCAGGCTGCTGTTAGAAACACGAGAAGAAAGGCCCTTAACCATTTTTTTATGTAGAATCTGGTCACAGAGGAGGTGCCAGAAGACTGGAGAACAGCTAACGTCATTCCACGTTACAGAAAGGGTGGTGAAAGTAGACCAGGCAACCAGAGACAAGTGCGCATTTGATCAGTGTTAGGGAGACTATTGGAGAAAATACGCAATGAGAAAATTCATTTCCTTTTAGGGATGCAAAGTTTGATCAGGAATAATCAGCATGATTTTATCAGAGAGAACTCATGCCTAACGAATTTTTTTCGAGAAGGCCGTTTATGCGGTTTTTCCGCAAGACCTTTGACAAAGCCCCACATGAGAAACTGGTAAAGTAAAATCTCTTGGTACCAAGGGTAACTTGGCAAGTTGTGCCCAAAATTGCCTTTATGACAGGAGACAGAGCATGGTGATAGAAGGCTGTTGTGCGACTGGAAGAAAATGTCTGGTGGTGTACCACAGGGATCCACTGGGAGGCAATGGCCGAGTGGTATTATCAGTGGACTGTTAATCCAAAAACACAGATAATGTGTTGAGGACCTGGGTTCCAAACCTGTCACGGCAGATATCTGGAAATTATCTGGAATTAAGAATCTAATGATGACCACGAATCCATTGCCAATTGTCAGGAAAAAACCATCTGGTTCTCTAATGTCCTTTAGGGAAGGAAACTGCCATCCTTACCTGGTCTGGTTTACATGTGACTCCAGACCCACAGCAATGTGGTTGACTCTGAACTGCCCTCTGGGAAATTAGGGACAGGCAATAAATGCTGACTAGCCAGAGACACTCATACTGTGAATGAATAAAAGGATCAGTTTAGTGACCCTTACTAGTTGCGGTATTCATAAATGATGTAGATTTGTATGTGGAGGGGAATGGGCAGCGTGATATGTAAGTTTGTGTTTGACACAAAGATTAGCCAGGTGGTTTGCAGTGAGGAGGAAGTTCTTATGTTACAGGAAGGCACAGGTGGAATGGTCAAATTGTCAGATCAATGGCATATGTAATTTAAACCTGATAAATGTGAGATGCTGCACTTTGGAAGAAGAGCAAGACAGGGTATACTCAATGAATGGCTGCAAATATGAAACTCAGAGTGTTTCTCCACAGGTCCTCGAAGTGACTGGATAGGGTAACAGACGAGTTAAGAAGGCATATGGGACCGGAAGTATGGCCTTTATTCATTGAGGCCTAAATTATAAAAACTATACAGGACTTTGTTTATGTCACTGATGCAATATTGTGTGCAATCCTGGCTACCACATTACAGGAAAGATGTAATTGCACTGGAGGAGTGCAGAAGAGATTCAACAGGATGCTCCCTGTGATGGAGCATATCAGCTATGAAGATAGGCTGGATAAGCTTGAGTTGTTTGAAGCAGAGAAGACTGAGGGGATGTAATTCAGAAGTATAATGGACAGGGTGGATAGAAAGCAACTGTTCCTTTTTTGTCAAAGGGCCGAGAATAAGGGAGCACACTTTTAAAGTGAAGGGTTGAAGGTTTAGAGAGGATTTGAGGATTGTTTTTTTTCACCCAGAGAGTATTGGGGTCAGGAATGCATTCTGTGAGATGTCAGTTGTTGTGGGTAACCTCACAACCATTAAAAAGCACTTGGATGAGCACTTGAAGTGTCATAACATTCACAGCAATGGGCTTTGTGTAGGAATGTGGGACTTAAGTAGATCGCGCTATATTTCTGACGGTACAGAGTCTATGTTTCTGTGATTGTATGATTGTGAAGTTGGATCATTGAGCAGCTTAAGACAGGAATTGTTGGGTTTCTGAAGAGTATATTAACAAGTGTTGTAAGAGTGAACTGTAATAGCTTCTAAAAGTACGCCAATGGGAAATGTAAGAGAAAACAAGTGCAGCTTCATTTCAGTCTGAAACTGGAGAACGGAGAACAGGGGAATGGCAGAACTATGAAGCAATTACTTCAGTTCTGTCTTCACAGAAGAAAACAATAAAAAAGTCTCAATAGTACTTGGAAACCCAATTGTGGTGAGAAGAAAGGGATACAGTAGAATGAAATTAGTAAATACAGTTTTAGAGAAATTATTGGGAATGAAAGTAATAAGCACAGACAAAGTCAACATAGATTAATGAAATAGGAAGCATATTTGAGAAACAGACTGGTAGATAAATTATGGACAAGCAATGGATGCAATGCATTTGGATTTTCGAAAGATTTTTGATAATATCCCGAGCCAAGTGTACAAAATCAAATCTTATGGGATTTGTGACTAATAAATGGACATGGTTTTAGAATGGGAGAGCTGACAGGAAACAGTGAGTAAGAATGATGCAATTTTTTGTGGAGTGGAATGCATGCAGGGTATCACAGCATTAGGAGCTTGCACCCCAGCTATTGACAATATATATCAAACATTTGATTGAGGGAATCAAATGCAATATTTCCAAGTCTGCTGAGGTCACTAAACTATGTAGGATTGTGAGTGGTGAGGAGAACGTAACAAAGCTCCAAGGTGATTGAAGCAAGTAGAGTGAATGGGCAAATACGTGACAGGTGAAGAGCAACATGAATAGATGTGACATTGTGCACTTTGGTGCAATACATTGAAAGGCAGTCTACCATTTGAAAAGGAATTTGTTGAAAATTGTTGACCTATAAAGGGACATCTGCTCCTTTTTATTGTTTTCTTCTGCACAAACCCCTGAGGTCCATGCAGGGCAGCGACCTCTGAAGCCAGAAGTCAATAGTGGGATTGACATTAGCATGCCGACCAGTGTACATCAACCCGCAAAGTGGGTAGCAGTAACACTGAAAAGGACCTGGATCTCCTTGGATTTCCTTGTACACCAGTTATTGAAAGAAATACTACAGGAGTAGAAAGCAGTTAGAAAGCAGTTAGGAAGATAAGTAGAGCGTTGACCTTCATTTCAAGAGGATTTGAGTACAGCTGTACAGTTGTCATACTGCATCTGTAAGGGGCCTTGTTGAGACCTCATCTGAACATTGTGCAGTACTATGTGCAGTTTTGGCCTCCTTACCTCATGAAGGACAAACTTGACGTTGGGAGAATGCAGCAAAGGATGACCAGACCGATTTCTGTGATAATAGGCTTGTTGTGTGAGCAGAGATTGGTTTGACTGGGCCTGTATTCCATGAGATTTAGTAAGATGAGTGAAGATCTCAGTGAACTATATAAAACTCTGACAGGGCGAGACAGATTGAAAGCAGGGATGATAATTCCCCTGGCTGGGACATCTAAAACAAAGGGCCACAGTATTAGGTACAGGCAGGTCAATCTGCATTGAGGTGAGAATAAAAGACTCGCTCAGAGACTGATGAACCTGGGGAATTCTCTACCATAGAAGGCACTGAATATAAATAAGGATTTCTAGACACTAAAAGGATATAGGACAGGCAGAATATAATGTGGAGATAGAGAATAAGCCATCATTATATTGATTGAGGGAGCTAATTTGATGGACTGAAGTGACTACTGCAGATCAATTTATTTTATATTTTTCTAATGGTTAATCACATTAAGGAATATGCACATTGTGTGGGAAAAGTGCATTGAGGAGATGTTCGACCATGAACTAGAAATGACGGAGAATCAATGGGTTGAGTGGCCTACTCGCTTCCTGATGTTTCTGTGTAGTCTGTGGGAAAGCTCTGTAAATGTTGTCACAAGCTGTCAGATGTTAGGAAAGAGGCTTCTGCGGGGTCGACAAGATTGTGTTTCCTGTAGCCTTTTCCAATACCGACGCTGGTGCCAGGTGCTCTGTCTAGTTTTATCCTTTAACACCTCACAGCAGTTCAATAAAATTGAGTGTCTTCCTTGGCTATTCCAGAGACCATTTAAGAGTTTACCACATATCTGTGCATCTGGAGTCACAGGGAAGCACAATAGATTTGGTTCCTGAAAGTCATTAGTGAAGCAAATTGGTGTTTATAATTGACATTGGTTTTAAGATCATTATTACTGACACCAGATTTTAGATCTCGACATTTTATTAATTGCTTTTAACTTCCACTAGCTGCCAGAAAATTAGCCCGGTCTGGATTAGTAATCCAGTGACATTTCCACTACAGCATCATCTCCACATGGGGACCTGTTGGAAATCACACTAAACAGGTTATTTCTGGGCTGCTCAACACCTTTGTCAAAAAGAACTTCCACCAATTTGACTATCGTGATGAGACTGACAGTGTGGCAACTCATCAGATTGTAGTTATTTTCCTCTTAAGGGACTGGGTATAGTTGAGCAATTTTCCACATTTTTAGTTGACATCAGAGTTGGAGCTGGCATGAAACAGTTTCCCCAGGAGCACGGCTTGTTATGCAGCACAAGTCTATAGTTTTATTGCAGGAATGGTGTCAGCCCCCATTGTCTTTATTGTAACCATTGCAGTCTGCTGTTTCTTGATGCAACTTGCAGATAATCTAATTGGTTGTAGACTGACTTCTGTGTTTTTGTCGATATCATCCAGTCAACACTTCCAGCTTCAAGAAAGGAGCCAGGCAGAAAGCAGGAATCTGTAGGCCATTTAACCTAACATTATTGTTGGGAATCTGCTACAGTCCATTATTAGGGAAGGAATTGCAGCCCATTTAGAAAAGTTTAACGCAATCAGAGTCAATATGGCTTTGTGAAAGGGAAGTTATGTTTTGCCCTGTAAAGTCATGCAAAATTTTGCTGGAGGTACCTGAAAATGTTAAAAGCAGACCACATGAAGGGGAACTGGTAGACAGTTTATTTGGCTTTCCAGAGGTTTTCTATAAGGTACCACAAAATAAAGGTTCTTACACAAGACAGGAACTCACAGTATAATGAATAATGTATTAGCATGGAATTGAGATTGGTTAACATACAGAAGATAAAGAGTCTGGATTAATGGGCTTTACCAGGTTAGAAGGATGTATCTACTGGAGTACCACAAATATCAGTCCAATGGCATCAGAAGTTTAGAATCTATTCTGATGTCTTGAAGACATCAGAATGTCTTCAGATGTCTTGAAGGGATTGAGTACAAAATATATTGAGTTTGTGTATAACACAAACATATGTGGGAGGGCATGTTACAATAAGGATGTAAGGAATCTGAAAGTGGATACAGATAAGGCCAGTGAGTGGGCAGATGATTGGCAGATGGAATTTATTGTTAAAAATGTATGACGCCATACACTTTGGCACTGAAACCTATAAGGCAGGCCGTTATTTAATGGAGAGGAATCAAAAAGAAAGTGCACTACAAAGGGATTGGGGTGTTCCTGTGTATGAAACATAAAGTTAGCACGCTGGTACAGCAAGTAACTAGGTTGGTTCATTAGGCCAGTATTGAATTATCAAGAATGTCTGAAATAGTTAAGTGTTTATTCATTATAGTTGAAATGAATGAGGGATGATATTACTGAGACATACAGAGGGGGCTTGATGAGGTAAGTGTTGAGAAGATGTTTCCATGAATGAGCAGAGTCTTAGGTGGCACGGTGGCACAGTGGCACAGTGGTCAGCACTGCTACCTCACAGTGCCAGAGACCCGGCTTCAATTCCACCCTTGGGCGACTGTCTATGTGGAGTTTGCACATTCTCTCCATGTCTGCGTGGGTTTCCTCGAGATGCTCTGGTTTCCTCCCACAGTCCAAAGATATGCAGGCTAGGTGGATTGGTCATACTAAATTGTCCATAGTGTTCAGGGATTTGTACGTTAGGTGGGTTATTGGGGGATGGGTTTGGGTGGGTGCTCTGAGGATTGGTGTGGACTTGTTGGGCCAAAGGGCCTGTTTCCACACCATAGGGATTCTATGAAGCCTCAAACTTGGGGGGCATAAATACAGAATAAGCAACGTTGATTTAAAACCTTTTCCTTACCCAAAGACTTGTGGAGGTGAGATCACCGAAAGTATTTACAGACGAGCTGGATGGGTGTTTGACAAATCAGCGAGTTGAGGGATACAAGGAGTTGGCAAGAAAGAGGTGTTGATCCCTGCAGCAGATCAGCCACATTCTTATTGAATTACAGGGCACAGGATTCTGTTCCTATTTCCTATAATATGATGTTCTGAAAGTAAGTGGTTATTTTCCTGTAAATCATGGTGCAATGCTGCATTCAGGGAGACCAGTGGGCTTGATTGAGCTAACGCCGCATGAGGTATGGGGGCTGTATTCACAATGAATCTGCGCCTGCAGCATGACCAACATCTGGATGAGAAGTTGCCGAGAGGGAAGGCCTGAAAAGAGGGATGAGGAGGCTCTTCCTGCTTCAGCCTAGGTTTGCCAAGAACATTTTCAAACCTACACCTAACAATGCAAGTGGGCTTGAACTGCCGCCATGTAGCATATTCAAAGGGCTGAATAGAAGATCAGAACAGAGGACTTAGGAGCATGAGCACATTCAACACTTTGTCACTACTCCACCGGTAAATATGATTGTGACTCATTCTATTGTTGTCCCAGCTGCACTTTTGTCTCCATGCACCACTATCTTTGATTCACCTGTCAACTGAAAATCAAAGAACATAGAACTGCACAGAACAGGAACGGACCCTTTGGCCCACAATGCTGTGACGAACATGACACCAAATGAATTAATGCCTTCTGCCGAACCTTGTTCCATAATCCTCCCTCCTTGCTTATTCATGTGCTTATCTAAAAGTCCCTTAAGTGCCCGTATTGTATCTGCCTCAACAACCATCCCTGGCAGTGTGTTCCAGACTCCTTCCACTGTGTAAAAAACTTGCCTCTCACGTCTCTTTTGAACTTTCTGCCTCTCACCTTAAATGCATGTCCCCCATAGTATTAGGCATTCCAACTTTTGGAAAAAGATTCTGACCGTCAACCATATCTATGCATCTCACAATTTTATAGATTTCTATCAAGACTCCCCTCCACCTCCGCCGCTCAAGAGAAAAGAACCCAAGTTTTTTCTAGCATCTCCTTAGAGCTCATACTCTTTAATCCAGGTAGCATCCTGGTAAACTTCTTCTGCACCCTCTCCAAAGGCTCCACATCCTTCCTATAATGTGCTGACCAGAAATAAACACAATACTCTAAGTATGACCTAGCCAAAGTCTTATAAAGCTGCAACATGACTTCCTGACTCTTGTGTTTAATTCCCCAACCAATAAAGGTAAGCATGCCATACACCTTCTTTACCAACTAATCTACTTGCGTGGCCATTTTCAGGGAGCAATGGACTCGAACCTCAAGATCCTTCTGTACATCAGTGCTGTTCAGATTCCTGCCATTAATTGTATACTTGACCTTAAGATTTAATCTCCCAAAATGCACCACTTCACATTTATGCAGATTAAACTGCATCTGCCATATTTCCACCTATATCTGCAACTGGTCTATATTCCGTTGTACCCTTTGACAACCTTCTACACAATCCACAACTCAATTGATCTTTGTGTCGTCTGCAAACTTACTAACCGACCCATCTATATTTTCATCCAAGTCATTTATATACATCACAAACAGCAGAGGTCCCAGTACGTGTCCCCGTGGAACACCATTAGCCACAGACTTCCAGCCTGAGAAACGCCCATCCACCACTACCCTCTGTCTTCTACATGCAAGTTAATTCTGATTCCACGTCCAAACCAAAGTAAGTAGCCTCGATATAATTTAAAGATCTAGCCAACACCAACTACTGGGAAGTTAGTTCCCACTCAAACACTTTGAGAATTTCTCCTCATTCCTCTTCCAAGCAATGCTGGAGCAGTCACTGTTTCCTTTTCTTGTCCCACTCCTCTTATGGTTACAACAAGTACTAAATGTAATAGGTTGGTGAAATGGCCAATGATGTAGGTCGCAGACTGGGTCTGGCTCAGTGGTAGGATCGAGTCAAGCAGATTTCACAGTTAGCAACAAATAACTGGTTTATCACTGAAATGAGCCCACTCAATAAAGGTGCAAAACCTAACAACAAAATGTTTGAACTATGCAAACACCCTTTTGTTCTTGCGTCTAAAAGGGACCAATGGATATAGGAGGAGGGTGGGATTTGAGAATCAAGCTCAACGAACAGCTTTGATCGTATTGAATGAGGCAACAGGCTCAAATGGCTGAATGGCCAACTTGTCCTCCTATCTTCAATGTGTCTTCATAATGTCTCCAGGTTCACTGACAAGAACCATGTTGGGTGGGGGAGAAAGCTGTGAGGATGACCGAAGAGGCTGTAAACAAATATGGAGAGGTTCACTGAGTGGACAAGTTATTGGCAGAATGAATATAATGTGGAGAAAAGTCCATGTGCAGCAGAGATTTCCAAAATAAGCCTCAGTGACATTTTCAAATCCCCGTTCCCTGTCCAAACCACACTTCCAGACTCAGTGAGGATTTGTCCCTAAGGGATGGCAGTTTTCTGACAGGATATTATCACATTGCAACATGAATGTACTGACAATGACAGAATTTGCTACATCCCATCACACCATCTACTTTGCTGTGTGGATCATGTGAGTTATATTCGGAACTTTGACCGATGGAAATTAATATGGTGAAACGTGATTCATGTGGATACTCTCTACAAATTTATGAGAGGCATAGATAGGGTGCATGGCTGAGCCAGAGGCTTTTTCCCAGGATGGAGAGGTCAACTCCAAGACGGCACAGGTTCAAGGTGAGATGGTGGAGGCTTAGGGAGAAGTGCGGAGAAAATGTTTCACCTAGAGAGTGATGCGTGCCCGGAAGGCACTGCCAGTGGAGGTGGTGGAAGCTGGTACAGCAGCAATATTTAAGACATTTCTTGATAGACACATGAACAGGAGGTGAACAGAGATATAGAAACTGCGCATGGGCAATAGGTAGTTGGTCTAAATAAGGATTACAATCGGCACAGCCTTGATGGGCCGAAGAGCCTGTTCCTGTGCTGTATTGTTCTTTGCAGGAAGAACAGAAACCCATCGGGTAACCACCTGATCCACTCTCCTCAAGATCTTGTATGATTCAATAAGATCGCCTTTCATTCCCAGGGTAACCTGTTACACCTTCATAATATAAGACCTTCATTCCGGGAATAAATGAAGTGAAATATCCTGAAACTGCTTCAAAACCAATTATGCATTTTTGTTTCAATATAGTACATCAAAACTTCAGATAATATGCATCAGATGCTGTCTCACAAATTCTCTGCACAGATGTGGGTAAATATCCCTAACATGTAATATTCAATGCTCTTTGGATGAAACAACATCATTCCATATACCTTCCTAATCACTTACTACACCTGCAGACTAAGTTTATGTGATTCATAAGCCAAAAAACACAAAGCCCTAACTACCACCGAGTTCTGCGATCTCTCTACATTTAAGTAATTTACTGTTGAGTTATCTTCCTGTCGCAGCACAAACTTCCCATAACCCATGATATACTATTTTTGCTGAAATTTTGCACACTAACCTCCCTGTCTGTATCCTTTGCAGAGTCTGTGCCTCCAATTCACATCGTATTGAATAACTATCTTGTTGGATGATCTAATTGAGCTCCAATTCAATCAATCCCTTCATGAAAACCATTGGTATAGATTGCGTATCTTTGATCTCTGAAGCAATTTGTTAATCATAACTTTACAATTTAAAACTGAACATTTCTCCATACTTTCCATTTCCTGTTAGCTTCCCAGGGTTCTCCTGTTCCTGTGTAGCAACATAGAAAATTTGCATGACCTCCTCCTGTGCTGTGTAATGTATACAAAAAACTGAATGATTCCATTCTATTCCTATTTAACTCCTTAGAGGGGCAGAATGGTCATCTCCTGTCAACGTCACACCCTTGACTGGCTGATTTGGGTCTTCCTATACCTCTGGAAGCCATGTGGAATTGAGTGAGTTACGAGCTATCTGAGGTAACACATGAGAAGCAAGTAGTTGTTGGCTATTTGAGTCCCCTAGCCTGCTGCACGCTTCGGAACATCACAGTTGATCAGACTGTGGCTGAACAGCCCTTCCTTCTCTGTTCTCAATAAACACTGACTCTCCTGCCCAGCAAAGATCAGTCAAGCTCAGCCTTGAATATCTTCAATAACCCAGTCTTTGCTGCTCCCTAAGGATCAGAACACTACAGATACTACAACACTAAAGAGAAAGGGATATCCTTTTCTCAAACTTAAATGGGAGAGCTGTTAATTTAAAAGTGTGTTCTCTTATACCAAATGACCTCCCCTTTGTGACACAAGGACACTACAATAAGAAACATACATAGACCTTTCAGCACATTAAACCTGTTGAACATAAGCGTTGGTTCTCTATTCAATCAAATATCTATAAAAGTCAGCCCTGACTGCTACCTGGGGAAGACATTTCCAGATACCTCCTTTGCACAACCTGAAATGGGATAGCCCACGTTTTTAAACAGTGTCTGCTAGATCTAGACACACACACTTGGGGAACAGTGCCTCAGCATTCACTCCTGTTGCTATTGTACCTGCCTCAACCACTTTCTCAGGGAGCCCATTCCATATATACACCACTCTTTGCATGAATACGTTGCCCCTCAGGTCCTTCTTAAATCTATCCCTTCTCACCTTAAACCTATGCCATCTAGTTTTCAATTCCCTCTCCCTAGGAAAAAGACTATACATATTCATCCTGTCTATGCCCCTTATGATTTTATATACCTCAATAAGGTCAACACTCATTCTCCTACATTCCAAGGAATAAAGTCTTATCCAGACCAATCTCTCCCTATAACTCAGGCCTACCGGTCCTTGCCTCATCCTCATGAATCTTCTTTGCACACTTTCCGGTTTAATTATATCTTTCCTATAACAGGGTGACCAAAACTGTACACAATACTCCAAGCACAGCCTCACCAACGACTTATACAAATTGAACATAATGTCCCAACTCCTATACTCAATGCCTTGACCAATGAAGGCCTGCATGCCAAATGCCTTCTTCACAACTTTGTTCACCTGTGACGTTGCTTTCAAGGAACCACGTGCTTGTATTCCTAGGTCCCTCTGTTCCACAACACTCCTCAGGACCTTACCATTTACTGTATAAGTCCTACCATGGTTTGACTTTCCAAAGTGTAACACCTCATACTTAGTTGTATTTAGTTGCATTTGCCAATCCTCAGCCCACTTCCCCATCTGATCAAGATCCCTCTTAATCTTTGATAACCTTCCTCACTATCAATAATACCACCTAATTTTGTATCATCTGCAAACTTACTAATCATACCTTGTACATTCACGTCCAGATCATTTATGTAAATAACAAATAACAAAGATCCCAACACCAACCCCTGTGGCACACCACTAATCACAGGCCTCGAGTCTGAGAAATAATCTTCCACCATCACGCTCTGCTTCCTACCATCGAACCAATTTTGAATTCAATCAGCTAGCTCTCCCTGGATACCATGCGACCTAATCTTCATGACTAGCCTGCCAAGCGGGATCATGTCAAAGGCCTTACTAAAGTCGATATTGACAATATCCATTGCCCTAGCCTCATCAATCTTCCTGGTTATGTCTTTGAAAAACTCTAAAGAATTTGTCAGGCATGACTTCCTGTGCACAAATCCATGCTGACTATTCCTAATCATACCTTGACTATCCAAATGATGGTTGATCCTGTCCCTCAGTATTCTCTCCAATAATTTGCCAACCACTGATGTCAGGCTTACTGGCCCACAGTTCCCTGGCTTGACTTTCCTACCTTTTCTTAAACAATGGAACAACATTAGCCAACTTCCAGTCTTCTGGAACTTCACCAGAGGCTAAAGATGAAGCAAATATGTCTGAAAAGGCCTCAGCAATTTCTTCCCTAACCTCCCACAACATCCAAGGATGGAACTGATCAGGCCCAGTGGATTTATCCATCCTAATGCGCTTCAAGGCTGCAAACACCTTCCCTGTGGTTAGGTGTATGCGGTCCAAAACATCCCCACTCATTTCTCTTTTTTCCCTTAGTATACATGATTCGCTCCTCCGTAAACACTGAGGAGAAATATTCATTAAAAATCTCCCCCATCACCTGTGGCTCCACAAATAGACAGCCATGCTGATCTTTAAGGGGACCTACTCACTCCCTAGCCACCATTGTACTTGTAATATAGTTATAGAGCCTCTTGGGATTATTTTTAACCTTATATGCCAGATCCATCTCATACCCTCTTTTTACTCTTCTAATTTCACTCTTGAGTGTGCTCCTACACTTTTTATAGTCATCTAAGGATTCACTTGAGCCCGATACCTTAAGTGCATTGTATGCCTTCTTCCTTTTCCTGACCAGAGCCTCAATATCCCTCGTCAACCAGGGATCCCTAAACCTGTCAGCTTTTCCCTTCACCCTAACAGGGATATACGGTCCCTGGACACTTGATATCACACTTTTAAAAGCTTCCCATTTGCCAGTCGTTGCTTTTCCCACAAACAGGCTCACCCAATCGACCTCTGCTCGATCCTGCCTAATGGCCCTGAAATTGGCCCTGCTCTAATTCAGCACCTTAACCTGTGGACGTGTCCTATCTTTTTCCATAACTATGTTAAAACTAAGGAAGTTATGGTCTCTGGACACAAAGTGTTCTTCAGCTGACACTTCAGTTACTTGTTTCCTAAGAGGAGATCCAGTGTTGCACCCTCCTGAGTAGGGCCATCTACATATTGACTTGGGAAACTTTCTGGGACACATTTGACAAATTCCATGCCGTCCAGTCCTTTAACACTCTGTGTGGCCCAGTCAATACAGGGGAAATTAAAATCTGCAACCAATACTACTGTATTATTCCTGCACGTATCTGCAATCTCTCAACACATCTGTTCTTCTCATACCTGCTGGCTATGTGGGGGTCAAGAATACAGTCCCAACAGAGTGACTATCCCCTCTTGTTTCTAAGTTCTAACCAAATGGCCTCATTTGATTATTCCTTAAGGATATCCTCTATAAGCACTGTTATTATGTCCTCCGTTGTACGTGAGGTTGGTTTGGGGAATGGGTCTGGGTGGGATGCTCTGAGGGTCAGTGTGGACTTGTTGGGCCGAAGTGCCTGTTTCCACACTGTAAGGGTTCTATGGAAATTCTATGGAAAAGGGCAACTCCCCATCCTTTGCCACGCCTGTAGCTTCTGCATCCTGGAACACTGAGCTGCCAATCCTGCCCTTCTCTTCGCCATGTTTCTGTTACGACTATAATGTCCCAGTCTCCAGAGCCAATGCATGCTCTGAGCTCATCTGCCTAATCAGTCAGGCCTCATGCATTGAAATAAATGCACTTTAAACCAGAAGTCTTTTCCCTCCCTTTACTGTGCCCCTGGCTATCCTGAATAGTAAACTTCTTTTGATGACTAACGTATTTTCCCCGACTTCTCAATAGCCCCTCTCTGATTCAGAGTTCCAACCCGCTGCCAAACTAATTTAAACCCTCCTAGGTAACACTAGCAAATCTCCCCACGAGGATATTGGACACTCTCCAGTTCAAGTGCAATCCGTCCAGATATCCTTGAATGTCATGATGTTTGAAGTACTCATCTATTTTTTAAAAGGTTGTGTTCTTTCCAGCCTCCTTTTCCTTCCCAGGCAGTGCATTCCAGATTCCCAACACCCATTGGGTGAGATTTATTTTCCCAAATCCCCTCTTAACCACATGGCCCTTACACTAAAATTATGCCCTGTGGTTATTGATGTCTCAACCAAGGAGAACACCTGCTCTCTATTCACCCTGTCCATACCCCTCATAATCTTATACATCTCAATCATGTTTCCCTCTCCTCTGTACTCCCTCTGAAACTCCTCTGTACCTCCTCGAGTGCTACCATATCTTTCCTGTAACGAGGTGACGAGAACAGCACACAGTACTCCAGCTGTGGCCTGATCAACATTTTGTACAACTCCAACATTACCTCCTTGCTCTTACACTCCATGCCAATACTGATGAAAGCAAATGTATCATATGCCTTCTTAACTATCCTATTTACACGTTTTGCTGACTTCAGGAATCTGTGAGTAATTACTGAAGATCCCTCTGTTCTTCTAAGCTACCCAGTGTCCTACCATTCAGTAAATAATCCATCAAGGAGCATTTAATGCTAAGGAGACGAAAGCACCTTTCCACATAGTCCCCCAGATGCGATCTCAGTAAGACTGGCTACAAGCTGCAGCAATATTTCTTTCCAACTTGACACGTTGCAATGTAAACCAAAATGGGAACTACAGCTGGGGGATAGTTTCTGCCTTTTTTTTAAGAAAGGTATCTTCAAATTATCACTGTGATGAAATTTGTTTTTTTTTCAGCATTTTATGATTCTTTTGAACTTTCTCCCACAGAGAGCAGTGGTGGCAGTGTCATTGAGTGTTTTTGAAATGTCAAGAGATAGATTCTATGAATGACAACAGGGTCAAGGGTTATCCGGAAGTGAGCAGGAATGTGGATTGCAGGGGAAAATGTTGGCAGTGGTACAAAATGAAACTGCTGATAACCAGAACACCCAGGAATACGATGTAAACATAAATGAAATGTAAGAAAAGTATTAAAAACACAAACACGAAAAGCAATTGAATAAAGTTGCTACAGTCCCAGAGGACCATGGGGCTGCTGTCTAATTAGAGAGAGACCACTTATTTAAACTGAGGGTCACCACACTTCGGGCAAAGGGTGAGGTTGAGAAAGTGGGGCCATTCATGATAACCTCTGACAGTGTGGGAATTGAACCTGCACTGTTGGCCTCCTTCTGCATCACAAACCAGCCATCCAGCCAACTGAGTGGAAGACCATGAAACTGCTTTAGACAGAAATAGTCAAAGACCAAGGCTGAACATAATAAGGTGAGACAAGTGAAATAACCAGAATTAATGGCTGTGATTGGATATTGATAATCACAAAATAAGTGCATATTTTGATTGATCTGTGCAAACTATGCCTACGATTACATAAAAATGTAAAGATGATGGAATATATTGTTTGGAGAGTCCATCCTCATGGGAAATGGCTGTCAAACACATGCATGAAGAAAACTGATGTAAAGAGTGCCGAATGTTGTCTGGTCAGTGACAGGAACCCCAGGGAGTTCAATGAATGAAAGTTCCTGTAACATGGAGCTCAGGACACCATCAGATCGGGCCCGATTTTATTGAATGTTGGAGCAGGTTTGAAGGGCTGAATGGCCTCATGATGGACTTTAATCATATGTGATTTGGACAAAAAAAATGCAACTCTGCAACCCCTTATGTGTTGCACACTGGGGGACTCACATTTTCCTGAACCAGGAACAGCTGACAACATAATCTGGAATATTCTATAATTGACATCATCCAGAAAATTCTAGAAGTGGTATTCTCTAGAAAATTCCATAACCATGTTGGGGGTATTGTGTCGGTGTGTGTGAGAGAGAGAGAGGGATGGTGCTGCATGTATTAGTGAGAGCAGTGGAGCCTGAGTCTTGTTCAGAGGTAGATGCTATGACAGACACACAGTAAATGTGAGGGAGCAGAGGGAACACGGCAACACTTACCTTTAGTTCAGCCTCATGCAGATGATCCCTCTGTCACACACAATGAAAGTGACATTGAGACAAATTATTGTTAGGTTCAGCCCAGTGAGCCGCAGACTGTGCTGACCCCACTACCAGTTATAAAGCTGCAGAATAAATGCATATCCTAGACTCTCCATCATCTGAACTCACACCAAAATCCCGTTCACCCATCATTTCTGGAAATACTGGCCCATGTTGCAAGATGCTATTGAAATGTCTTCATTTCAGCATTCTGAAACCTGTGAAAACATCCTTCCATGACACTGTCACTCAATCTCTCCCTCTCTGTCTATTTCCCAAACCTTTCCTATTTGTTGGTGTTAAAACTGATTCCAATAACATCCCTCTCTGGCAGTGATTTTCATACACACAGCACCCTTTGTCATGACACAATAGAGATGTAGGGCTGTAAATAGATGGGAGATGCAAATCCTGTCACTTCCAGCATGAGCTGCAAGTTTCCCCAGCTGAGCAGTGTTACAGAGGAATGCTCTGATCTGCACAGCTCTACAGGCTGGGAGGGTAACTGCTCCATGTTTACAAATCATTTCACTGCTGTTCTCTACACAGCTCTGCGTGCTCAGCAGATACCTCGTCTGGGTTTATAGATCCATGCACTGTTGTAGTCTGCACAGCTCTCCGTGCTGGGCAGTTAGCTACTCTACGTGTATAGATCAATGCACTGAAGTGGTCTGTACAATGTTCCACCCCGGACAGATTATCAGGTTGTATTGAGCAGTACACTAGCCTGGCCTGTGCACATGCTCTATGCTGAACATATATCACATCCGGATTTATGGTATCTGGGCTATGTCTGTGAGGGGGATTGAGACTGTGATATAACTAACCACTTCAGCTAATCTTGCAATGCCTTTATTTTATGTTCTCATTCTTGTGATTGTACCCTCCAAACTCTCACTCTATTAATTTTACAGTATAACATCACACAGTACGTCATTTTGGTTAATATCTGCTCTCCTGGTAGCAGCCACAGAAGGAATCAGTCATTCCCATTGTCTTCAGGTCTCCACGTAGAAAGAAAAGATGGCCCCTCGGATAAAAACCACCCCCTTGATACATGGCTCAAAAGATCCACCCCCTCACCACTTCCGATCTGCAACCAACCACATCAAAGTATTCCATTTGCACTGAAAGCAATGGAGCCACTAGAAACATCAGGGAGCAGACTATCAGGGCAATAGAGCAACACTTCCAATGTCTGAACGCGTCAGAGTGAGCCCTCTAGTACACACACTATCACTAAATCCTGCAATCTCTCTCCATTTATGAAAAATACAGCCTTTTAATCTTACTGAACAAATCACAGGTTCACAGTTACCCATGTTATATTCCATCTGCCAAATTGTTGTCCATTTCTTATCCACTTAGAGAATTTTTTTACCTCCTCCTGATAACTTTCCTTCCTACCTATCTTAGCGAAGTTGACAAATTTAGTTAGAATGCATTTGTTCCATTTATCTAAACCGTTTATGTCGTTGCAAATAGTTGACGACCCAGCACTGGCCAATGTGTCACTGCAGTCATTACTTCTGCTAAACTGATAAAGATTAATATATCCCTAATTTATTCCTGCTTCTGGATCAGTAACCAGTCCTCCCTGTATTCCTATGTAGCAGCTTTGAAAGGCTGCATGTTTCCTTTCATTTCCTGCCTAACGGGCATGAGAGATGAAGAGATCTGTTCCAATTGCAGATTAACGTGTTCGAATGGCTGAATGACCTCATTCTGTTTCTATTTAAAATTCTTGATTGGCTGAATAGATTACTTCAATACAGGTGTAGTTGTGAAGAGTGCTGAACATTTTTGAATAATCAGTAAACAGCCTACTTCTGACTTTACGATGGTGGGGGAGGGGGAAAGGTCATTGATGCTGTAGCTGTTGACATCCCACTGTGCCTCATGGATGCCCAGTTTCGATTTGTTCGATCATTTAGAAGCATGACCTACTTCGCAGGATGAAGTGCCACCTGACACAGTGGATGGTATCTTCAGTATAAGGATGGGACTTTACGTCTGCCAGGACCACGTGTTGGACACTGCTACAGATACTTTTAGGGGCTGATACATCTGTGACAAGTAGTTTGCTGGGAATGTTTCCCTCTTGTTGGTTCACTCATCGCTTCCTACTGTCTGGCTGCTGTGTAGTTTAGGCCTCATCCTGCTCAGTCAATGGTCGGCTTGTGGAGGTACTTCAATGTCCTTCACCAAGCTTGTCACACCCTGGGTATGTTCTGTGTCCTTGTCACTCTCAATGCTTTGCTCTGAGTTGTTTTCAATATTGAGGAGAACTGCTTTATGACCAAGGCGTGGTGTGGAGACCAGTAGATGTCTGTGACCATCTTTGACCTGTTACCAGGAGATGTCTCGGGTTCTGGAATCAATGTTGGGGAATTCCAGCGTAACTCCTTTCTTGGCTGTATACCACTGTACCACCATCTTGGTTGGTCTGTCCTGTCTGTGGGACAGGATATATCCAGGGATTGAGATGATGCTTCATGAAACATGACCCATCAAGTCTGATTCTGTGAGTACAACGATGTCGCACTGTTTATTGGCCAGACAAAATGAGGAAGAAAGGCGTCAATGGAGCAGGAAATAATGGCTTAAAAAACTGAAAGAAAGGCACTGTGAGTGTATGTCATATTCTCAAAAAAGACTGAAGAATTCAAGTATAGATTGAGGTAAATGGATATGATTTAATGGCATTGGAGAGACTTGGCCAGAGTGTGAACTACTTTGAAACTGAATATCAGAACATTTTATACTGAGGAGTGTTATACAAAACTGAAAAAGAGGTGGAGCAGATCTCCAAATAAGGGGTGACATCTGTATGACAGTAAACGAGGATCTGACATCAAATTATCAAGGCATTGGCTTAATCTTATTGTTTTTGTGCCAGTTGATTTGATTTTGGGGAGAGATTAACACTGAGGTTGACTGGATTTCACCAAAATTAACGGAAAGTAGGGCCTTTGTCTTTGATGTCAATATTTATGACTCCATCACATTCTAGAACTGACATTATTTGTGAACAGCCAGACGTCAGTTAATTGAACGAAATATAAGACCCCGAGGGAAGAGCTCTTGTTCTGAGGAGAAGGAGACACTCTTTTGAAGTCTCCTCGGGCAAATAAAGGGGTGAATACATTATCCCCACTATTACATGGTGATGGTCTAGTGGTATTGTCGCTGGACTGTTAATCCAGAGACCCAGGTTCAAATCCCACCATGCCAGATGGTGGAATTTGAATTCAATAAATATCTGGAAGTTAGAATCTAATGACAGCCATGAATTCATTATCAATTGTCGGGAAAAATCCCTTTAGAGAAGGAAACTGCCATCATTACCTGGTCTGGCCTACATGTGACTCCAGACCCACAGCAATGTTAACTGCCCTCTGGGCAATAAATGCTGCCTGCTGAGGGTTTCTGGTATTTTAGGTGACATTTTTGAAAATAATTCAGACTTTACCATTTGTTATTTCAGTTCCAATTATTTCAATAAAACTTTGAATTTAGTGACATGTGAAAATCTCACTCTGTCCTCAATCAAATGGGTAACTTTGCCTCCAAGTTGATGTATAACTTATTTGTTTACCTTCCTCACAGTTAACATAGTGACAATCTACGTCCTACTTTATAAAGTTTGTGGATTGTCTCCATGTCTCCATCATTACCTGGTGGCCATGGCAGTGGCAGATCTACTGGTCATTATCCTCGACCTGATATTGAGACACATTCCAATTGTCTATCGGGAACAGTTTTAATTGCTGAGGTTCTCCATTCTCGTGTGCAATATCCATGCCGTCCTGCTTTATGCAGCCACCGACTGTTCTGTCTGGTTCACTGTCACTTTCACCTTTGATCAATTTGTGGCAATTTGTTGCCAGAAGCTGAAAAGTAAATATTGCACTGAGAAAACGGTGGCTGTGGTTCTGGGAACAGTGACTGTGCTGAGCTGTTTAAAGAACATTTTCTGGTATTTTATGCTCACAGGTTGATATCGGCTGGGGAACGCCCCCTGGTTTTGTGATGTAATAGATGCTGTTAACTACTGTCTGTTCTGGGTCACAATCGAGTTCCTTCACCACATTCTAACCCCGACACTCCCATTTCTCCTGATTCTGCTGCTCAATGTTTTCACCGTCAGACACATTTTAGTGACCAGCAGAGCCCGCAGGAAACTCCAGGTTCACACCAATGGGGACATTCAGTGTGACACAGAAATGCAAAATCGAAAGAAATCCATCATTTTACTGTTTGTGATTTCTGCTAATTTCATCCTGTTATGGTCAATGCTAATGGTGTTTTCTATATGGAACCGGGTGTGGTTTTTGGGATACAAGTCCATGTATCTCGATTGGTTTGTGCAGGAATTGGGCTTCATGCTGCAGCTCCTTAGTTGCTGCACAAACACCGTGATTTATACCATGACCCAGACTAATTTCAGACAGCAGCTGAAGAATGTGCTGAAATATCCTTTTACCCAAATTCACTCAATCAATCCATCGGGGATTTTCTCATTTCAGTTCAATGGTTCAGCAATGAAGCAGCCTGTCACTAATGCAACAGACTGAGTGTGATGCTGCTTTGTCCAACCTCATCCCATAGGGGCTTAGAGGGACATATTTCAATGTTCCTCTCAACTCAGGGGGCAGTGAGAAAATGTACCATTCCACTGACTGTATCCATAACTCTATTTACAAATATTTTGTAAATAATAAAAATGTTCATTAAAAGTGCCAAGCAGCAGAGTGAACAATATTGTTGTTTGTCTTTGTGTTGGAAAAGCTGAGCTGGAGAGAGGTAGACTCAGCCCCAAGTCCTGGTCCTCAGGGGAGAGGAGGGGACCAGGGCCGAGCTCAAGAGTTGTCCTTGCTTTCACCTTTGGGTCACCCGCTCTTACCTGGCCTCGGCAGAATTCATCTCTCTCCCTTGTTAACGTTCTCTCCATATCTCCCTCGCACTCTCACAATGTCCTTCTCTCTCATTCTTCCTCCATTGTTTGTGCTTTTTTTTCAATGTCTTTCCCTCCCCCATTCTCCTTCATTGTCTGTCACTCCTGCACATTCTTTACCTCCCAATCTCCCTCTCTTCCACTCACTTCACACTCTCCAAATCTGCTATTGCTAGGACAACAGAGTACGTTTCGGTTCACTGGCCTTTGAAAGGGGAATAGACTGGGGATGTGTTCAGAAGGCCATTGCTAAGGGAACAGAGTTCGGATTGGTTGACAAGTCATTGCAAAGGCAACAGAATGGGGATGGGTTCACAGGTTGTTGCCAGGGTAACAGAGTGGGGACAGGTTCAAAGCCATTACGAGAGAACAGAGTGGAGATAGATTCATAGGCCCTTGCTAGGGGACCACGGTGGGGATGGGTTCACAGGCTGTTGCTTGGAGAACAGAGTAGGGATGGGTACATAGGTCATTGCTCAGGGAAGAGAGTGGAGAAGGGCTCACTGGACGTTGCTAGGAGAACAAAGTGGGGATGGTTTCACAACTGTTGCTATGTGTACAGTGAGTTTGGGTTCATGGGCCGTTGCCAGGAGCTCACAGTGGGTAGGTGTTCACAGGCTGTTTCTGAGAGAACAGAGTGGGGATGATTTCACAGGCCATTGCCTGGGGTAAAGAGTGGGGACGTGATCACAGACTGTTCCTATAAGAACGCAATGGGAATGGGCTCACAGACTGTTGCTAGCCATTCAGACTGGGAATGTGTTCACAGGACGTTGCCAGGAGAACAGAGTATGGGTGGGATCATAGGCCATTGCTAGGCGAGCAGATGGGAGATGGGTTAACAGGTTGTTGCTCAGAAATCAGAGTATGGATGGGTTCACAGGCTGTTGCCAGGGGAACAGAGTGGGCAATGGATTCAAAGGTCATTGCTAGTGGAAGAGCGTGGGGATGGGTTCTCAGGCTGTTACTAGGAGAACAAAATGGGGATGCCGTTGATAGGTGAAATGAATGGTGATGGGTTCACAGGACTTTGCTTCGGGAAATTGTGTGGGAATGGTTGCTGAGAGAACAAAATGGGGTGGGTTCACAGTACGCTGCTTGGAGAACAGAATGGGCATGGATTCACAGGGCATTGTTAGGGGAACAGTGCCAGGGTGGGCTCCCAGACTGTTTCCTCAAGAAGAGTGCTGGGGCGTGTTCACAGGCCCTTTTTTTGGGTAATAGATTGGGAATGGTCACAGAGAATGTTGCTATGGGAATAGAGTGGGCATTGTTTCACAGGCCGTTGCTAGAAGAACAGAATGGAGATGGATTCACAGGTGGTTGCAATGAGAACCAAGTGAGGATAAAGTCATAAGCCGTTTCTTGGGAAACAGCGTAAAGACTGGTTCACGGACCATTGCTCAAGGAACAGAGCATAGATGCGCTTGCAGGCCATTGATCCGGGAACAGAGTTGGAAAACGTTCAGAGCTAGTTGATACGGGAACAGAGCAGAATTAGGTTCACAGGCCATTGCTACGAGAACAGATTGGGGATGGGCTCACAGCTCACTGCTTGGAGAACATGGTGGCAATGGGTTCAGAAGTCATTCTAGGAGAACAGAGTGGGGATGGGCTCACAGGCTATTGCTACAGGAACAGAATAGGGATGGGTTCACATGCCACTGCTATAGAAGTGGAGTTGGGATGGCATCAGAGGTCATGCTAGGAGAACAGATTGGGAATAGGTTCACAGGCCTTTGCTAGGAGAACAGAGTAAGGACGTGTTCACAGGCCATTGCTGCAGGAACTGAGTAGGGATGGGTTTGAAGGCCATTGCGAGGGTAACTTTTGGGGATAGGTTTACAGGCCATTGCTCGGAGAACAGAGTGGGAATGGGTTCACAGGTCATTGTTAGGGGAACATGGTTGAGTTGATTGAGGAACTCTGAAGCCTGTAAAGGTCATTGATAACATTCCACGCAGGGAGGCAAAGATGGAATTCCAGCTGAACTGATCAAACTCAGAAAGCCCCATCTCCTTCACCACCCCTCAACCCTCATGACCTCCAACTCCTCTTTTTGGAATTTGGGTCTGTTGGACAGCACAAGTGCGATGTAAATATCTCATAGTTTACATAAAGAAAGGTGTGAGAACAGATCATAACAAATACAGAACATTTTACACAGCATCACAAGGCAAGCCTTCATGAGAATCATGTTTGAAAGTCCTCATCCACCTTCAGACTGAGTGTATCCAGAAGTACGGTGTGGTTTCTGTGCTGACAGGTTGACAGAGGGCATGATCCTCTCCAGCTACAGGAAAAGTACAGGGAGAAGGATTCACCTCCTTACCCAACTCTTGCAGATCTGCCTAAAGCAGCAGGATTGACAAGCTTTTGGGTAAATGTAGAAAATAGGTGCAAGAGTAAGCCTTTCGGCCCTTAATATCCCATTCTTGCTTTCTATCCATATCCCTTGAGCCCTTCTAACATATGCTGTCCACCAAGACTCTTCAGTCTGATCTGCGTTTTATACAACCACATGCCCTGTACAGTCTGACAGCACCACATCTGACAGTTCCAGGGTGATGGATAGAGTGAAACAGACACCAACACCAAATCAACAACCCTCAAGTCCTCCTGATAACTCATTGAGTCCACACCACTCCAAAGAGCCGCTCGCACAGATTCACCCCCTACCCTATTCATATAACCCTGCATTGTTGATGAATAGGGCTCCGATTGTCCATTGTAATAATTTTGTTATTTTATGTTAGTGGTAAAATTATTCCCAATTATTGAAGGAAGAGCCAACTGATTATTAATGAAACAGGAACTGTGTAAATAATTAGTTTCTGACTTATACACATATTCAATAAAGCTTGAGAGTACAAAAGGTGGCCATTTGGCCCATTGTCAGCATTTTCAGAAACAGTGCATGCACAATCTGTCTCAATCCCCTCCTCCTTCTTCCTTGCCCTGTAAAACTTTCCTTATTGAGGAAAAGTCCAAGTCACTTTTGAAAGTTACTGTTGGATCTGCTTCCATCAGACTTTCAGGTAATGTCCTCCAGATCATCAGAATTCACGAAGTAAGATCATCTCCCCTCATCCTAGTCTGGATTTCTTGCCACTTACTTTGAAGCTGTGTTCTGTGGTTACCAACCATAATGCAGTGGAAAAAGTTTCCCCCTATGGAGATGAAGACTCCTAAAATATTTCCACACATCAATAAAATCGCTCTATAACCTCTGTGCTCAAAGGCAAACAGCCTGTTTCTTTCAGTGATATGTGACCAGAAGTTCATTTTTGAGGTTAAATTTAACACCTAGATTGTGTGTTTGAGCCTAAGACATTTCCCAGGGAGAGGGATGAAGTTGGTAGTTAAGGAACAGAATTTGTCATGATAACTGTAGTCAATGGCTTTGCCTTCTCCGTTTTTACTTGGAGGAGATTTCTGCTCATATATCACTGTCTGTGCAATAGTCAGTTTGAAAATTTGGTGACAGTGGAGGAATAGAGGTGGATGGTAGTGAGATGGAGCCAAACTAAGTCAGTGTACACGTTTAAAGGAACACTGTATTGAGAAATTGCTGCCCAGTAATGAGAGATATGTGGGGCCCAGGAGAGATCCTTGGAAGATACCCTAGGAATCCACTTCAGGAACTCAAAAGTGAGTCAAATGGACAACTGAACACTGACAGGTCACATGACAGGAGATGGGCGAGAAACTGAATAATACCAGTTGAGTGTTCAAAGAACCTTACAGGCCATTTGTTCTGCTAAGCTAGGGGAAGGGAGGAAGATGGCAGAGGCAACTGATTAGATGGTCTCACTCCTAGTGACAAAATCTATCAGCTCCTTGCTCTTGTTGGGCTTGAGGAGATGGGGAAAGCCCTTCAACATAGATCAGGAGTGGACCATTTGGTTGCCTTTCAATTCGATCATGGCTGATCAGTATTTTTTTTTCCCCCTGCAGTATTCCCATTTCCCATGATGTCATTAGTCTCCAGGAAATTGTTGACTTATGATTTGAACATCTGCAAGGATTAAGCTTCCATGAAGCTCTGGGTAGAGGAATCCGAAGATTCAATCCTCTCTGAATGGTATTAAATGTCCTATTCTGAGACTATGTCCCCTGGTTCTAGACCCAGCAGCCAGGGGAGAAATTTGATCTGCATCCACCTGTAAGAATCTGAAGAATCTTTCTGAGATTGCCACTCAGACTCCAAATGTTACGACCCCATTTGATGGTAATATTGCACAGGTCACATTTCCGAGTGAAACCTGGTTTCTTTTGCATACGTTTTATTTTTGCAATTTAGTTAGGATGATCGTTAATTATTGAGGATGCCAATGTTTTTTGATAAACCAACACAAGTTCGTTGCACAAAATAATAAAAAGCTCTGTTTCATTACAAAACTGATTTATTTTATTTTTCTCCAGAATATTAACAATTCAAACTGAGTGGGGGTTTATTAAGCAATGAACATGCTTTAGTTCTGGGTGTGACTAACAACAAAGTCCAACTCCTGTAGTTACATGTGAACTCACTAGTGATTGAGGAGGGCTTTCCGAATGAACCCCTTCCCACACTCAATGCAGGTGAACGGCCTCTTCGCAGTGTGAGCTCGTTGGTGTACCATGAAGTGAGACTTTTTTTCTTTATTCATTAACGGGATGTGGACATCGCTGGCTAGGCAACATTTATTGTCCATTCCTAATTGCCCAGAGGGCAGTTCAGGGTCACCCTACAGTGGGTCTGGAGTCACATGCAGGCGAGACCAGGTGAGGATGGCAGTTTCCTTCCCTAAAGGACATTAGCGAACCAGATGGGTTTTTCCAACAATCGTGGTCATCATTAGATTCTTAATTCCAGACATCTATTGAATTCAAATTCCATCATCTGCCGTGGTGGGATTCAAACCCAGGTCCCCAGAATGTTGTCTGGGTCTCTGGATTAATAGTCTAGAAATTCATCGTGAAACTTGTCAGAATGTCCTAAAAACCTGATGCTAGCTAAAGTTCATCAGGAAGGGAATCTGCCATCCAGTATGAACATGGACAAGACTCTAGCCTCTATGGGATTGAGCAAAGAGAGAAGTGAGAAAGACAGAGGCAAAAGAGACAGATTTTATGCACTTACATCTCAACCTGCTCTTGGACAGAATCTCCCAAACACTCAAACTTCACCATTTAGAAATTCCAGGATAGGAGAAGTGTATGGACACTGTCACCTCCAAGTTCCTTCCAAATCTCTCAACCTCCTGACGTGTCTGACATCTAGTACTGGATCAGCAGAAATATTCTCCATTGAAACACTAGGAAGTTGAAATCAGCTGCTTCAATTTCTGTTACAAACTCTACTTCCTCCTCCCCAACTTCAACCCTCTCTCCTGCAACTGTCTAATGCTAAAACAGACCAATCAGAATAACAATGTTATGCCCAGACTAAACTTTAAACAATTTATTCACATCATCAAAAAGACTTTCCACCTATTTCCATCTCAGTGACATCACTGAATTCTAACCCAGTCTCAGCTCATCTGGTTTTGTTTCTTCTCCATTCTCTCATTATCTCTAGACTTAACTTTCTTTCTGCTCTCTCAGCTGATCTCACACATTCAGCCTCTCAGTAATTTTGAGTTGATCCAAAATTATACTGCCTGCATTCTTACTCCTAATAGGTCTACCTGTGTTTCTTAATTGGTTTAAATTTTTGGGTGCTCGAAATCTAAAACAAAAAGAGAAAATAGTGGGAATAAATAGCAGATCAAGCAATATCTGTGGAGAGAAAAAAAAGTGATATTTCAGTATGTGCTGAATAAATTACAGGGAATAAAAATGCTGCAGAATTTTGCTTTCTACATAAGCTCAGAAGCAAAAATATGCTCCAGTGGAGGAAAAACAGTTGCTGAAGATGGGAAAGTCAATCTGCTAAGTCAGCAACAAACACTGTTGGGGCAGCGGAAATTTCATTTGGACACAATTTGCAGAAACAACAACAAAGTACTAAATAAAAACCAAAAGAACTGCAGATGCTGTAAATCAGGAACAAAAACAAAGCTGCTGGAAAAGCTCAGCAGGTCTGGCAGCATCTATAGAGGAGAAAACAGAGTTAGCGTTTCGGGTCCAGTGACGCTTCCTCAGAACAGCCAGTTTACACGATTAGAGGCAGAGCACGTTAGACAAAGGGGAGAGAGATGATCAGGGAGGACAGAAGTGTGACAAAGCCATGCTTAGACATGAATTTAGATCCAAAAACAAAGAGTCATCTGCTCCAGAGCCATGGTTGAGGATCGTAGAATTAATGTTGCCAACTGCAATCAGAACCTCAACAATCCTAACTTCTGAAATAATTTCATTACCTTCAATTTTAAAATCTCTGGCTGCAACCTGTACCTTGAAAGATCTCAGAAACACTGGAGGCAGAGCACAATCTCTCTGTCTTCAAACCTTCTAACTCCCTGTAAAAGGATGGCAAAAGTCATGAGTGTCAATCGAAGACAGAACTTGAGACGAGACTTTTCCACTCATTTGAGTTTGCAGCGTGTAAATAATTTCCTTTCCCCCACCATGCAAGAGGAGTTTCTAAAATCATTCCATATCAATCCAGGATAGAAATGCACATCATGAGCTTTCTGCTTACTGCTTGAGCACTAGTGAATGAAACTGCCATCCTTACATGTTCTGGACTATTTTTGACTCCAGGCCAACAGGTTTCTGTTCAGGTGGCGACCATCAACCCCGCCAAGATTTCTCAATGATGTTCTCATGGTAGCAAACAAAAACATCTCTGGAAATAATAAGCTATCAATGAGTCTGATGAGACAAGTAAATTAAATAAACCGTTATGAATAAAGATACAGTGTACAAATTAAGGGAACGAAATCACAAGCAATCCCTTAGATCACGGACTTCCATGCTAGGATTTTCAAAAATGAGCTGCAAAGAGAAATTCTTCTGGAGATTGACTAGGACAACACAGCCCACTGTTCTTCCACCAAGAAATCTGCTAATGTGAGCTGTATAAGGAACAAACCTAACTAAACAAGTCATTCATTTGATCACAACTTGAGTCCTGTGTGCAGACTGCCCATTTCATTGCAGAAAGTTTGTAATTATACTCAATCTCAGCGATGCCTGCAATCCTGGAACTCCCGCTCCCACCCCCCACCAACCACCCCCAAACCCCCCACCCCACCCCACCCCACCCCCCCCCCCAAATGGCATTGCGGGTCTATCTACAGAACACGGACTGCAGCAGTTAAGGAAGGCAGCTCATCACCACCATCTCTGGGGCAACTAGGGACAGACAATAAATGCTGACCCAGCCAGCATTGCCCACATCGACAGATTATGTTCAAATCCCATCTGACATGGAGGTGTGTCATCTGGTGTCTAAACAGACAATCAAAAGAAATATCTTATTGCACTGCAGAGGGGGCAGTTGGCACGACAGGAAAGTGTTGCCTAGGCTGAAATAAAGGAGACTGGAGGGGAGATTTTTCTGTAATCTCTCATGGGATGTGGGCATCACTAGCTAGGCCAGGATTTATTGCCCATCCCTAATTACCCAGAGGATAGTTAAGAGTCAAGCACATTGCTGTTGGCCTGGAGTCAAAAGTAGGCCAGCACATGTAAGGATGGCAGTTTCATTCACTAAATGACATTAGTGAACCAGATGGGCTTTTTTACCCCCTGACAATCAACAATAATTTCAAGGTCATCATTAGACTCTTTAATACAAGATTATGTGTATTGAATTCGAAATCAGGATTTGAACCTGGGTCCCCAGAACATGAGATGAGGTTCCTGGATAAATAGTCCAGCGATAATATCACTGGGCCATTACTTCCCCTATGTGGTGTATCAGATTGAGGTGTTCAAGCTGTGATGGGCCTGGATGAAATGGATGAGGAGATGTTTCTCTCAGCGTAGAGCTCAGTGACTCATTGGGGTGGGGGTGGGGGGGAAGGTTTTGGGAAGGTGTGAAAAAATTAGATTGAGGTGTCCAAACCTATGAGGGGCCAGGATGGAGTGAATGAGAAGAAGCTGTTTCCCTCAGCACAAATCTCAGTGACTGGAGGGGGTGCGGAGATTAAATTGTGACTCAGACTGTGAGGGGCCTGGATGGAGCAGATGAGAAGGCACTGTTTCCATCAGCACAGAGCTCAGTGACTGGGGGCTGAGGAGGCTAGATTGAGGTTTCCCAAAATGTGAGGGGTATCGATGGAATGGATGAGAAGGAGCTGATTCCTTCAGCACAGAGCTCATTGACTGGGAGTGGGGAGATTACATTAAGGTCTCCAAGCCTGTGAGGGGCATGAATGGAATGGATGAGAAGGAGCCGTTTCCCTCAACAGAGCTCAGTGACTGGGGTGGGGTGAGATTATATTGAGGTGTCCCAGCCTGTGAGGAGCCTGCAAGGAGTGGATGAAAAGGAGCTGTTTTCCTCAACATAGAGCTCAGTGACGGGAGGCTGCAGGAGGTACATTGAGGTTTCCCAGACTGTGAGAGGCATAGATGGAATGAATGAGAATGAGCTATTTCCCTCAGCACAGAGCTCAGTGACTGGGTGGGGAGTGGTGGGGAGAGACTGGGATTGTGTCAAAACCTATGAGGTGCCTGGATGGAGTGAATGGAAGGGAGCAGTTTCCCTCAGCACAAAGCTCAATGTCTGCAGGTGGGTAGATTAGATTGAGGTGTCCCAGCCTGCGCAGGGCCTGGTTGGAGTGGATGGGAAGGAGTGATTTCCCTCAAAACAGAGCTCAGTGATTGGAAGGTGGGGGAGATTGGATTGAGGTTTCCCTGACTGTGAGGGACCTGGATGGAGTGGATGAGAAGGAAATGTATTCCTCAGCACAGAGGGCAGTGACTGGGGAGCGGCGAGATTAGATTGAGGTATCCATGACTGTGAGGGATCTGGATGGAGTTGATGAGTAGGAACTGTTTCCCTCAGCACAGAACTCAGTGACTGGGGGCTGCAGAGGCTAGATTGAGGTTTCCCAGAATGTGAGGGGTGTTAACGGAATGGATGAGAAGGAGTTGTTTCTTTCAACACAGGGTGTAGATTAGATTGAGGTGTCCCAGGCTGTGAGGGGCCTGGACAAACTGAATGAGAAGGAGCTGTTTCTCTCAGCACAGAGCTCAGTGACTGTGGTGTGGGTGAGATCAGATTGAGGTGTCCCACAATGTGAGGGGCCTGCAAGGAGTGGATGAAAAGGAGCTGTTTCCTTCAGCACAGAATTCAGTGATTAGGGGGGATGGGGAGATTGGATTGAGGTGTCTCAGCCTGTGAGGGTTCTGGAAGGAGTAGATTAGAAGAAGGTATCTCCCTCAGCACAGAGCTCAGTGACTGGGGTGTGGGGAGATTGGTGGAAGGACCAGAGACAGGGGGCGGGCTCAATTCTCACCCACTGTGATTTAACAATGGCAGCCGGTTCCCTGGGTAACGGCAGATGTCACCGGGAAAACCCCGCCCCGCCAGCAATCAACAAGATGGCTGTCGAGAAGCGGGTGTTTGGTGCCTGTCTCCACCCGCGGGGTATACAGGGTGTCTGTTGAGCCTCTATTCGGCGCCCAAAAGTTTTGTACGTGTTTATAAACTCCCAGAGCCTCCCCGCCACGGTTTCTATTCCTAACCTGTCTCACGATCTCCTTCCGCCACCCTCACCGTCCGCTGCCGCTCCGTATATTGCAATTTTCGACACTAAGCATGCTCAGATCACCGGCCGTGCCTGCTCATGCAGCGACATGGACCCAAGGAGTGCACCTACTCGGCTAGTTGACTGCAGGAGGTTAGTGCGCAGACATGGGACACGCTTGAAGGGAATAGACGTGAAGTTGGAAAGGCACAGCAGGTCAGATGGCATCTGAGGAGCAGGAAACTCAACGTTTCAGGCCAAAACCCTTCATTAGGACTTGGGAGTTGGAGGGGAGCACAGAAGTAAATAGAGGGAGGGTAGGTGGGATGCTGGTAGGTGGATGCAGGTAGGAGATTAGCTTCAGGGCAGAGGAGAGAACTGAAGGTTTGCAGTTGGAGGGAGACTCACTGAACTGTCTTCGGAGGGAGGAGGAAACCTTCTTCAATGTTTCCTGCTCCTCGGATGCTGACTGACATGCTATGCTTTTCCAGCTTCACATCCATGGGCTCTGGCTTCCAGCATCTGCAGTCCTTACTGTTTCCAAGTCACTAATAATGAACACTGCAAAGTCTCATCTAAGGTTGCCCAACTTGAAGAAGTTTTCATCCTCCCTCCAAAGAGAGCTCAGTGAGTCTTCGTCCCACTGCAACCCCACTTCCTCAGTTGTCTTCTTTGCCCTGAAGCTAACCTCATAATTAATTCACCTATCTCTATTCCACCTACCCTTCCTCCAGTCCCATCCCCTCCCTCTTCTGGTTTGCAGCCTCAAAGCTTCTCTTCTGTTCCTCCTGAGAACAGGTTCCAGGAGAACAGACCCCAACGTAGGACAGTGACTGGAACATGGTTCATGTCAAACAATGAGGGACAAGGGTGAATAAATGAGACATTCCATTTTGGAGGGAAATCAATGAGGCCCTAATCAGGATGGAAACCCTGGAAGGTGGGTAGGAAGATTCACAACCACCTCTGAATCCCCCAAATCCTGAATCAGACTTATTGATTTGATTCTCAGTATGCATTTAGAGAACTGAGGCCAATCAGATGAGTTGGCAGGAAGAGGTGACAGATATGGGTTTGAATTTCAGTCAAGGAGAAGGGAGAGTGTGGGACCAAGATTTACAGATTTGGGGGAACAGAAGAGGAAAAAAATGTTCTGCAGAAACTGGAATGGTTTGTTTGAATTTCTCACTTGCACTAATATTGATGAATTTTGTGAATTCTTACAGGATATTAGAAGATAAGAATTTGCAGATGTTGACACATGCCAAATTTCCTGTCCAGCTATAATAGAATCTTGCAATTTATCAGGACCTGGTGGTCTTTGGCCTCAGAAAATTGTCTGTGGGAAATTATTGAAAAGAACAGTGTGACTGGAAAAGAAGCAAAAGACACACGAGTTAAAGTATTCCAGTAAACTGACTGTGGACAGAGCTTTGACCTGTGATACAGCCTGAAAAATATCACCATTTACAGTAGAGAGAAACTGTACACATGTTCTGTGTGCGGATGACGCTTCAACTGATTGTCCACCCTGGAGACAGACAAGGACAGTTTCACTACAGAAAAACTGTGAAATTGTGAGGACTGAGAGAAGGGATTCAGACTCCCACAGAGCTAAAAACACATGGACACAGTCACATTGGTGTCAGCGCTATGGAAAAACTGTAGAAATGTGGTGACTTTGGTAAAGTAGTTAGATACCCATCCCAGTTGGAAATCCATTGAAATTAACCACACTATGGGTAAACTGTGGAAATGTGAAATTTGTTGGAAGAGTTTCAGTGACCTACCCTGGTTGGGAATCCATTGACAGAAATGTTGAAATTGTGGGAAGCGATTCAGTTGTCCATCGCAGTTGGAAATTAATCAGTGCTGTCACAGTGGAGAGAAGAAATTCATCTGCTCTGAGTGTAGAAAGGGATTCACTGTCATTTATCCTACTGGCACACCAGCAAATTCACGCTGGGGAAAAGTCATTCACCTGCTTGAATTGTGGGAAGTGATTCACTTGGCCATCCAGCCTGCTGGCACACCAGCGAGTTTGCACTGGAGAGAAACTATTTACGTGTTCCACTTAAAAAGAAGGGATTCAGTCATTCATCAAACTTAATGAAAACCGAAAGAACTGCGGATGCTGTAAATCAGGAAACAAAACAGAAATTACTGGAAAAGCTCAGCAGGTCTGGCAGCATCTGTGAAGGAAAAGATAGTTAACGTTTCGGGTCCAGTGACCCAGGGTTCTGAGGAAGGGTCACCGGACCCGAAACGTTAACTCTGTTTTTTCCTTCACAGATGCTGCCAGACCTGCTGAGCTTTTCCATCAACTTTGCTTTTGTTCCTGATTTACAGCATCCACAGTTCTTTCGGTTTTTTCTTAATTCTTCCTGTTGTGCAATTTGTCTTTTTAAAACAAAACTAAAGCAATACTTTAAAATATGAAATGTATTTAAAGATAATTGACTAAGATCCATACTCGTTAATGATTATGGTTTCTACAACGTAAATATCTCAGTCACAAGTTTTCTTGTATTCTTTAATTGAATTCTAATTGAATGCAGCAGTTAATGTGATTATCACTGGATAGGTGCATCTTCATCATTAGTTCTTCCTCACCAAATAAAACATGCAGTGTTCCTGAAGCAGCTTTCAGCAAAATACAGACCTGAATCTGCAATGGCAGTCTGAGGAAATTTCAGTGAATATCCATAGGATTTTTGTTTAATTCATTCATGCGATGAGGGTGTCACTGTCTGGGCCAGCATTTATTAGACAGCAGTTACGAATTAGTTGCGTTGCTGCAGATCTGGAGTCACATATAGGCCAGGCCAGGCAAGGAAGGCGGTTTTCATTCATGAACCAGATAGGATTGTTGGGAACAACCTAACAATGGTTATCAATAATTCCAGACTTTTTTAAAAAATCTGTCCACTTCAAATTCTACAATCTTCCATGGCAGGATGAGATCCCAGGACCCCAGAAAATTGTGTAAGTCTCTGGATTAAAAGTGCAGCAATAATACCACAATACCATAGTTTCCCACTTGTGTCTAAACTTCTTTGACATGACACTCATCGGTTTCTTAGAACATCCACACCTTATCCTCACTTCATTCCAGCATTCAATTTCTCTATATTTATCTGCAAACACATTCGTCATCAATAAGAGTCTTGCTTACTTTCAAAGCTCCCTGTTCCATTTATAAAGAGGTGCTACTGAAAATAATAAAGCTAGCTTTTCTATTTAACAGCTTTCCATTGATAACCTTTGCGATATGTTGTGGGTCCACTAAAACAACAGAACGAGCCATTCTGCTCGTCAAGTTTAAACAAATTATTTTACAGAGAAATCAGTCTATCCTACCTCCCCGCCAAGACGGAAACAACAGCCTAGTGATATTATCACTGGACTGTTAATCCAGAGACCCAGGTAATCTTCTGGGGAGCCAGGTTCCAATCCTATCACAGAGAGAGAGAGGCAGAGAGAGAGAGGGTTAGGGGACAGAAGTGGGTAGAGGGAGAGTGAGAGGGGGACAAAGGAGGCGAGGGGGGGGATCAAATGAGGAGAGATGGAGTAAGAGTGAGGGGGGAGAGAGGTAGGGGTGAGAGAGGAGGTTAGTCAGAGCAGTATAGAGGGAGAGTGAGAGGAGACGGAGGCAATGAGAGAGGGAGACAGTGGAGGCAGAGGGAGGGGGAGAGAGTCGGACAGAGTGAGTGAAAGGAGTGGGACAGAGGTACAGAGAGAGGGAGGAAGAGACAAAGACAGTGACAGAATGAGAGAGTGGGTACAGAAGGAGAGACAGAGGGGACAGGGGAGAAAGAGTGAAGAGGCAGAGTGGTAGGGGGGACACAAAGAGAGAGACAGGGACAGATTGGGGGAGAGAAAGGACTGTGGGAGATAAACAGACAGATATACAGGGAGAGAGGGTGGGGGCAGAGGGCAGTGATATAGGGAGTAATGAGGGGGACGGAGAGAGATGGAGGGTGGGGGTGAGAGCTCGAATGGGATAGAGAGAGGGAGAGAGGAAAGGACAGATGAGGAGAGAGACATTGTTGTTCACAGATGGGTGGACAGAGAGAGAGAGGCCGCAGGGACAGAGGGGAAGAGAGACGGGAACAGAGTGGGAGGGGGGTGGATGGGAGAGGCAGAGAGTGAGTTAGAAGGGGCAGGGCGGACAGATGAAGCCAGAGGGAGAGAGAGGCAACAAAGGATGGAGAAGAAGGGGTGACAGACGGGTAGAGAGTGAGAAGGGGAGAGGAAGGGGTGGCATATATGGAGAGAGAGTGAGACGGAAGAGGGGGCGAGAGAGGAGGTCTGTCAGAGGAATACACTAGGAGAGTGAGGAGGACGGGGGTGAGAGAGGGGAATGAAGACAGAGGCAGTGAGGGAGGGAGACAGAGAGGGCAGAGTGAGAGAGGGAGGAGAGAGAAGGAAAGAAAGAAGGTAGAGAGAGGAGGACAAAGGGTAGAGAGAATGGGAGAGAGGGAGTGAGAGGTGGGGGTCATCGGCACAGAGATGAAGAGAGAAAGGGGGACAGGAAAAGAGAAGGTGGGCAGAGACAGTGACAGAGTGAGAGAGAGAGGGCAAAGGGGGAGAAGGGGAAGACAGAGGGAGAGATAGAGACAGTGGCAGAATAAGAGAGAGGGAGACAGAAGGAAGAGAGTTTGGAGAGAAAGAGAGGGAAAGTGGGACAGAGGAGGAGACAGAGAGAGAAAGAGAGGGACATGGACAGAGGTAGAGAGGGAAGTGGGAGAGAGAGGGGGAGCGGGAGAGAGGGAGAAATAGAGAGAGGGGAGAGACAGAGAGGGACACAGACAGAGGGAGAGAGAGAGAGAAGGGGACAGAGGTGGACAGAGAGAGGGTGTGTCCAGAGGCTCACAGCGGGAGAGAGAGATTTAGAGGGAGAGAGAGAAGGTGGAGTTAGGGGAACAGAGGGAGTGAGTGAAGGGTGTGACAGAAACACAGAGAGAGAGGGAGAGATAAAGAGAGAGAGATGGGGACACAGAGAGAGAAGGGGTAATGGGGTGGGACAGAGAAAAAGACAGTTTCAGAGTGTGAGAGAGGGAGACAGAGGTGGGAGAAGAGAGAGGGAAAGGTGGACAGTGGTGGAGTGAGAGAAAGTGACAGGGACAGAGGGAAAGAGAGAGGGGGGCAAAGGGGAGAAAGCGAGGGGAGAATCACAGAGGAGGAGAGGGAGAGATGGATTGGGGGACAGAGCAGAGAGATAGAGAGAGACAGAAGGGGACAGATGGAGAGAGAGAACGAGACATGGACAGAGGTGGAGGGAGAGAGGAGGGGGTAAAGAGAGAGACAGAGTGAGAGAGAGCGAGGAGGACAGAGGGGCAAAGAGAGATAGTGGGACGGGGGTCAGAGAGAAAGATGGGGGGAAAGGGTGGACGAGGGTAGACAGAAAGCAGGGGACAGACAGAGAGGGAGGGAGAGTGATGGGATAGAGAGAGGGGGGAACAGAGGGGTTTGATAGAGAAAGGGTACAAAGGGAGAGAGAGACAGAGGGGGAGAGAGATAGATGGACAAAGGAAGAGAGGCCGAGAGAGGGACAGAGGACAGAGGTGGATAGTGGGACAGTGAGAAGGGGACAGAGGGGGAGAGAGAGAGAGAAGGACAGAGAGAGATTGTGAGAGGGAGAGAGAGCA
>NC_063338.1:1466385-1487925 GCF_021869965.1 Rhincodon typus | reverse complement strand
AGGGGCACAAGGGACCGAGAGAGTGGGGGCAGAGGGAGGGGTAGAGAGCGGGCAGAGAGAGACAGAGGGTGGAGAGGGAGAGGGAGAACAGAAGGATAGACGGAATGGGAGAGAGAGAGAGACTGAGTTACAGAGAGAAGGATGGAGGGAAAGAGAGAATGGAACAGAGGGGGAGAGAGAGGGACAGGGACAGATGGAGAGAGAGAGGGGGTGCACATTGGTGGGAGGAAAGCGTGAGAGACGGGATTAAGAGATGGAAATTATGACGTGGGGAGGTGCATTGCAAGAGCTGAAGGGAGGGATAGAGAGATGAATTCTTCCAGGGCCAGGTCGGAACAGGTGACCCAGAGTTGAAACCAAGGACAGAGTGACTTAATCCCAACTCCTGAGCTCAGCCCCTATCCCCTGAGTACCAGAACCTGGGTTCTCCAGCTCAGCTTCTTCAACACAATAATCAAATGAAATATGGTTCGCTCTACTGCTTGGCATTTTGAATGAACAATTTTATTATTTGCAAATTGACGTTACAGATGTAGGAAGTGGAATGGTGCATTTTCTCACTGATCCCTGAGTTGAGAGAAACATTGAAATGTGTCCCTATAACCCCCTATGGGATAAGGTTGGACAAGCCAGCACTACCCTCAGTCTGTTATCATAGCAACAGGCCGCTTCATTGCTGAAACATTGAACTAAAAGAGAAAATCCTTGATTAATTGATTAATTAATCAATTTGATTAATTGACTAATTTGAGTAAAAGGATATTTCAGCACATTGTTCAGCTGTTGTCTGAACTTAGCCTGGGTCACAGCATAAATCGCAGTATTTGTGCAGCAACTGAGGAGCTGCAGCATGAAGCCCAAGTCTCGCACAAAATAATCTAGATACATAGCGTCATACCCAATAAACCACATCCGATACCACAAGGAAAACACCATTAACGTTGACCATAAGAGGATGAAGTTGGCCGAGATCACAAACAGTAAAATGATGGATTTTTTTCGATTTTGCATTTCAGTGTCACACTGACCATCCCTATTGGTGTGAGCCCGGAGTCTGCTACGGGCTTTGCTCATCACTAAAATGTGTCTGACGGTGAAAACATTGAGAAGCAGAATCAGGAGAAATGGGAGAGCTGGGTTTAGAATGTTGTGGAGGAACTCGATTGTAACCCAGACACGAGAGTAAAGAACTGTTATTGTTACATAACAAAGCTGGGGGGATTTCTCCAGCAAATATTGACCTGTGAGCATAAAATACCAGAAAATGTTTTTTAAACAGCTCAGCACAGTCACTGTTCCCAGAACCACAGCCACCGTTTTCTCACTGCAATATTTACTTTTCATCTTCTGGCAACAAATGACCACAAATCGATCAAAGGTGAAAGTGACAGTGAACCAGACAGAACAGTCAGTGGCTGCATAAAGGAGGACAGCGTGGATATTACACACAGGGATGTACAACAAGAAATAAACCTGTTCCCGATAAACAATTGGAATGTGTCTCCACATCAGGTCAAGGATAATGACCAGTAGATCCATCACTGCCATGGCCACCAGGTAACGACTGACACATGGAGACAATCCACAATCTTTATAAAACAGGACGAAGATCGTCACAACGTTAACTGTGAAGAAGATAAACAAACAAATTATACGTCAGCCTGGAGGTAAATTGACTAGTTTGGGAGGGCGGCACGGTGGGTCAGTGGTTAGCACTGCTGTCTCACAGCGCCAGTGACCTAGATTCGGTTCCACCCTCGGGCGACTGTGTGTGGAGTTTGTACATTCTCCCCGTGTCTGCGTGGGTTTCCTCCAGGTGCTCCGGTTTCCTCCCACAGTCTAAAAATGTGTATGCTAAGTGGATTGGCCATGCTAAATTGCCCCTAGTGTTCAGGGATGTGTAGATTAGGTGGGTTATAGGGGAATGCGTCAGTGTGGTCTTGTTGGGCCAAAGGGCCTGTTTCCACACTGTAAGGTTTCTCTGATGATTTCTATGATTCTATGATTGAGGATGGAATGAGATTTTCAAATTGTCACTGTATTCAGAGATTTATTGAAATAATTGGAGCTAAAATGACAAATGGTAAGTTCTGAATTACTTACAAAAATGTGATGTAAAACAGAAGAAACACTCCCTCCCCAAACACACAGACACACATCCTTAAGAACAGATGATTTCTAGAATATTATCACACACTCGATCAATTGAGAGCAGACACAGGTCACTCCTTTACAGTTCCTAATATGGAGCGTGAGAACATTGCCGCCCTGAAGGATTCTCTTCCAGTTCCTTGAAGACGTACGAAGGTAGGAGATTTCTGTCTTTTAGTCTAAATTGTGTTCGATCCTCTGTCGTGAAGAAATGTAAATGCAGAGAAAACATATTCACCCCTTTAACTGTCTGTGGGACTTGGAAACAGTGTCTCCTTCTCCCTGGAACGGCATCTCTTCCCTCGGGATCCTATCTTTTGATCAATTAACTGACATCCGGCCATTCATAAATTGTGTCAGGTATAGAATGTTCTAGAGAATGTCGGTTATGGAAGGTTCGAGATGATCTGTTATAGAATGTTCTGGAGACTGTCAGTTATTCAATGTTCTGGGGAATGTCATTTACAGAATGTTCAAGATAATGTCGGTTATGGAATATTCTGGAGAATGTCAGTTTTGGAATGTTCTGGGAAATGTTGATTATAGAATGTCCTGGAGAATTCCACTTCGAGAAATTTCTGGATTTCTGGATTATGTCATTGATGGAATGCTCCAGATAATGTTCTAAACAATTTCCAGGATCAGGAAAAGACTAGTTTGTCCCAGTATATGACACACAAAGCCGGGCAGGGTCGTTTGTGTTTCAAAAGCACGGGGCCGTACAATTCAGGTGCATCATGAGGCCATTCAGCCCTTCAAAGCTGCTCCACCATTCGATAAGATCATTGATGATCTGATTGTGTCCTGAGCTTCATGTAACAGGAACTTTCCGTCATTCAACTCCCTGGGTTTCTGTCACTGACCGGATGACACTCAGGCACTTTTTTACACTGATTTTCTTCAAGCAGATGTTCAAGAGCCATTTCCACAATGATGGACTATCCAAGTAATACATTCCATCCGATTTAAACCTTAATATTATTTTAAGAGTATCTCACACATTGCAATCAAAAATTTACATTTGTTTTATAGGTATCAGTATTCACTTACAATTAGGAGATGTGGTTATTTCATTTGAATCACTTATTGCGTTTAACCAAACATAGCATCTAGTCCCTTGTATCAATATAAAATAAATAAAATAAGTGGTCTTGTGTAGGCAATATCAGGAATTATGAAGCAAATTAAGGAGCAGGACCTCAGGTGTTATAATATCTGGGTTATGATCCAAGCAACATGTAAATTGGCATACAAAGAAGAAAATTTGGGAAATAACAGTGTCACTAAAGGAGTGATGCAGAAAAGAGGGGTCCCATTTCATGGGGCACTAGCATCAGTATTGAGACATGAAGGAGCTGGACCATTGGGATGTGTTCCACCTGAATCGATCTGCGATCAGGTTGCAAGCGGAAAAAGTAAATAGTGTGATCACAAGGACTGGAAACTAGTTGAAGGGGGAGGGCTCATGAGAGGTTATGAGACTTCCGGAACAAATAATAGGAGACAGAGTATGGAGTGGGTCAGTAATCTAATTTCAGGCACAGCAGATCAAGGACAAGTATGAGAAGCGTGACAATCAACGCAGTAATGAGTGTGTTGTATTTAAATGCGCGCAGCACACGGAGCAAGGCAAAGGAGCTTGGAGCTCAGATTGGGTTTGGTCGTTACAATGTTGCGAGTATCACAGAGATGTTATTGCAAAGGGATCAGGGCTGGGAAATAAATATCCCAGGATACATTTCCTATTGAAAGGACAAGCCGATAGGCAGAACAGACCGGGAAATCTTGCTAGTAATAGCAAGAAGTGATATATGGTCAGAAGGCGTAGAATCCATGTAGGCAGAGATGAGGAAATGCAAAGAAAAAGAAAGGTCCTGTGGGAGCTGTATGCAAGCCTCCTAGCAGTAGTCAGGAAGCGAGACAGAAAATAAATCAGGAAATAGAAAAGCCATCTAAGAAAGGCACTATTGCAATAATCATGGGGGGCTTCAATTTGCAGGTGAACTGGGCAAGTTGGAGTGGCAGCAGATTCCAAGAAAATGAATTTGTGGACTTTTTTCAGACCAAATTGTGGTACAGCCCACAGACGAATAGGTAATTCCGGATTTGGTGATGTATAATGAGGCAGACTTGATGAGAGAGCGGAAGATGAAGGAGCCTTTGAGGGCAGTGACTACAATATGACCAATGTCATCCTGCAGTTTGAGAAGGAGAAGCTGGAATTAGATTTAATAATACCGTTGACTAAAAGGAGCGACAAAGATATGATGGACGAGCTAACCAGAGTTGATTGGAAGGAAAGACAAGCAGGAAATGCGGGGGAGTAGCAATGGCTGGAGTTTCTGAGGGTAATTCAGGAGGCACAGCAAAAATTCATCCAAGGAATAAGATACCTACTGTGGGGCAAGAGAAGGAAGAGAGGAAAATGGTTAATATAACACCCTGTTTAAGATGGGACGAAGACAGAAGACGGGAAATTATAGGTTGGTTAGGCTGACCTTGGACGATGGATGATTTTTTCATCCATTATTAAGAATGAGACTGCGGAGTATTTGGTTGTGCATGGTAAAATAGGGCTAAGTTAACACGGCTTCTTCAAGCAGAGGTCATGTCTGATAATTCTGTTAGAATTCTTTGAAGAGGCAACAGACAACTTAGTTAAAAAGGAGCTATTGGATGTGGTCTACTTGGATTTGCAGAAGGCCTTTGATAAGGTGCCACAGAGCAGGCTGCTGTATAACAGCCCATGGTTTTAGGGGCAAGTTATTGACATGCATAGAGGGTTGGCTGACTGGCATGTGGGCGAGATTAGGGATAAAGGGTTATTTTTCAGGATGGCAGCTGGTGACTGGCGGAGTTCCACCAGGATCAGTGTTAAGATCACAACTGTTCACGTTGTATAGAAATGATCTGGACGAAGGAACTGAGGCCATAGTTGCTAAGCTTGGAAGGGCAGGTAGTGGTGTGGAAGTGGGGAGGCAGCAGAAGAACAAATCACTGAAGATTCCAGACTTTAATAAAATAATTAAGAACACATACAGAGCGATTTATTATTCAAGGCATTGTTTACAACAGGGGTGAAGTCATGTTGAGCTGTTCAGGTGTTTGTTTAGGCCACAGCTGGAGTAGTGTGTGCAGTTCCAGCCACAGCACTATAGGAAGGATGTGATTGTACTGGCAGGGGTGCAGAGGGTGTTGCCTCGGATAAGACCATAAGAGAAAGGAGCAGAAGTAGACCATTCATCCCATCGAGTCTGCTCCACCATTCATGGCTGATCTGATAATCCTCAAGGCCCCTTTCCTTCCTTTCACACTTGATCCTCTTATTGATTAAACATCTGTCCATCTCAGCCTTGAATGTACTTAATGACCCAGCCTCAACAGCCCTCTGTGGTGTGGAATTCCACAGAATCATTAAAGATAAACATAGTGATTGGAATGAGGTCAGCCAGGTAGACCTCAGAATGTGAGTTCCCTGCTTGGGGATGTTAATGTGAGTCAATCAGGGAGCCCTGGCTGACAGATATAAAGTGGAGTGTCAGAGGTTCTGTTCATCCTGAGAGCTGGCTCTGAGGGAGCTGGATCAGTGTCAAGGGCTCTCCACACATAAAGAGAGGATGTATTGGTGACAAGATACCAGCCTCCATTGAGTTATTTCAATAAAGTTATCATAGACCCGCTAGGCCATAAGGCCATTCTCACATTGGAAAGAGAGGTGACTGGTGGTGGTATAAACTGAGGGTCACCATGCCTCAGCTAAGGAGGTTGAGGTGTAGAGTCCTTCATGGGAATCTAGCCAGTAAGAGAATTGAATCCATGCTGTTGGCATCCGTCTGCATTACAAACCATCCATCCAGCTAACTGAGCTCATGTATACTTAAACAAGTACACCACCCTCTGAGAGGAAATAAAATGTTGCCTCTTCTTTGTCTTAAATGTACGTCTCCTTATTCTGAGATTCTGCTGTCTGCTCCCAGATTCCCCCACAAGGGGAAACACCCTCTCTACATTTAACCTGTCATGTCACCTAACAATCTTGAACATTTCATTAAAGTTATTGGCAAGCGGTTTTGACTAGCATCACTTGCGAGGCTGGAATGTAATGCATTCATGGTCAGTTTGTCATGCCTCTGTTTCCCAAGGGACACTTCTCCTTGTCAATACAACAGGAAATTGATCAGTTCTCTTCTTGGAAACAAAACTCCAAACTATGGAAAAGTGATAGTAATGTTGGTCCATGTACAGATCACAGGATGAAGGAAATCTACTGACAAAGTCACACAATAATGTCAGATCAAAAAGAAATGCTTTCTGCGCTCCTCTTTGCCACCTCCACACCGACACTCCACACTGAACCTAAATTGCTCTGATCACAAGTCCTTAAAGTCACCCCTTCCCTTCCAAGGGTACATGACACAGATTGTTACAGCACAGGAGGTGGCTATTCACTCCATTGTTTCTCCGCTGATTCTCTTAATAAGCAATTCACCTACTGCCACTCATTGTAATCCTGAACATTCTTCCTTTTCAGACAATAATCCATGTTTGTTCAAATGAATCTACTTCTATTGCACTCGTTGACAAAACATTCCAGATCCTAACCACTCGCTGAAGGATAACACTTCTCCTCATGTCGCCAATGCTTCTTTTGCCAATTACTCTAAATCTGTGGACTTTGGTTCTCGATCCTTCCATCAATTGACAACAATTTTTCTCTATCTGCTTTGTCCAGTATCTGCAGGTTTTTGAGCACCTCCATCAAGTCTTCTCTCAACTTTCATTTCTCCAAGCAATACAGCCCCAACTTCTCCAATCTATCAACATCACTGAAGTTAAGAGAGATGCACAGCAGACTGCATACTGGAAATTAATGAAGAGGTAAATACTCCAATTTGGATCCCCCGTAATACTGCGCAGTGGTCTGTTCACACGCTTCCAAAGATCAGACCACACTGGGAGCACTGTGCATAGGTCTGGTCTGTGGATTGCAGACAAGGATATTAAATGGATTGCAAAGAAGATTTGAAAGGATGATACTAAAAACTGAGTGGTTCTAACTTTTCACAAATGACTGAACAGTTGAGGCACTTTCCTCCAGAAAAGAGAAAATTGAGAAGCAAATAAATATGTACATTAAAATTAACAAGGGGATTGGCTTGGCAAATGTAGAGAAGGTGTTTTTCCACTTGTGGGGGATTAGGGGTTACTAATAATTGCAGTCATCAATAAACGCAGTGAGGGAATCACAAGAAAGGACTTTACACATAGAGCAGGCAGAAAGTGGAGCTTGATACAGTACGGAGCAGGGGAGACAGATTTCACGGGTACATCGCCAGTTTGGAACAATGGGTTGAATAGCCTTCCTCTTGCTGTAATGACAATATGCGTTTGACTGGGAAGCTCCACAAGTGCCTGAAGAACAAAAAAAAATATGCTAATAGTCTTAAATGAAGTGGGTGAGAGGAGGAGCATATGGAACATAAACAACAGCACAGACCAAGGTAAAAAATGGCCCATCTCTGCGTTGTTCATCCCATGGAGCAAGTCTACAACATAGTATGTGAGGCACAAACTTAGCCAACTGAGTAATTACTGCACAGGTATTGGAAAATAAACAGCAGGGTTCTCTGGCATCAAACACAAATCACTTCTGATTAAGCAATCAACAAATGTTAGGAATATGATTGTGCAGTGTGCCAGCATGTTCAGGATTAAGATAGTGTGTGACTACAAAGATCAGGATAGACGATGGTTCAGGAACCGAATCCTGAATAATGTAAACCTTTATGTCTTAGAATGAAAATTTCAATGACTTGCCACGAACAACAATAACTTGCAACTGCATAACGCCTTCAACGTAGTAAACGTGGCAAGATGCTTTACACAGCGTCTCATGGCATAGTTTGACACTGAAATCAAGGACAAGATAACGATAAAAAACCTGGGCCAAAGATGGATGAGGCCTTGAATTAACAGGAGGAGACAATTCAGCCCATCAGTCCTGCACCACCATTTAATAAGATCAAGGCTGATCTATCACAAACCTCAACTTCTCTTTTGTGTCAGTTCTTCATTGTTAATCACCCACTGGTATTTCAAAATGCCATCCATCTCCTCTTTAAATACTTTCAGTGATCCAGCCTCCCCAACTCTCTGGAATAGGAAATTCCAGACATTCATTAATGTCTGAAAGAAGAAATATCTTCACATCTTAGTTAAAGTGTTAGGAGCCAACAACTGAAAGCTAAGTCCCATTGTTCTTGATTCATACAGCGGTGGAAACATCTTCTCAATATCAACCCATCAAGCCCCCTCTGAATCATGACTTTGAATAAGATCATCCATCATTATTCCAAACTTTAATGCATTAAGATCTAATCTGTAACTCTTGAGGAGATGAAACCTTCATCTCAGGAATCAGCCTCGTGAATCTCTATTAAACTGCCTTCAATTCCAGTACATTCTCTCTTAAGTATGGGATCAAAACTGTACGCTGTACTCCAGGTGCAATCTCGCCAACACCATCATAGTTAGAACAAGACTTCTGTTTTGAATAAAATTTTCCAGCCCCTTCACAATAAAAGCAAAAATTCCATTTGCAGTTGTAATTACTTGCTGCACTTTTATGCAATTTTGAGTTTCATGCAGAAGAATACCCGCACCCCTTTATGATCCACTGTTTTTGCAGTCTCCCTTCATTTAAATAATGAACAGGAATCTTGATTCTTCAGACCAAATGACGACACTTTCTCTGACATTGAACTGCGTCAGCAAGGTATGTGCCCAGTCATTTAATCTATCTATATCTCATTAGAGATTGTTTATGATCTCATCACAACATACCCTACCACAGTTTTTTTTTGTATAAACAGCTACATTGCTTTCTGCCCCTTGCAAGTTATTCATATAGATCATGAATAATTGAGAATCTAGGGCATCCACCATATCCACCTCATCAAACAAATATATATTGTCCATCACCGAACACTGGCATTGATGTTGATATACTGGAAGATGATGGATACGTCACCCACTCCTGCCTGGAAAGTTCCGGGTCATAGAATCTGAAAGAAACTGCGATCCCAGCAGTCACTGGCAGCAGAGACCTCACTCTGCTGTGAAACTGCAGGTTGTGTTGAAGAAGGTGACACCGCTCTGCGAACACCTCCTTGTTCAATCAGTGTCCCCTCACTCTCAGCTCCTGGGTTAAATGTAGGTTGGGAAGCTGCTCTTGAAAAACCGGGGTGGATACAGCAGATCCCTTTCCACACATACACTCACTGCGTGGTTTCACAGCTTCCCCTCTCTGCAGCCTCTGCTCCATTTGTTGTTCATGTTACAGACCCAGATGCTATAAAGACTGTCCCATGTTCCGTCCAGAGTTGGGTCACAGCACAATCTCCAGCAAATCATCCCCAGCACCTCCAGTAAATTTACAGGGACAGGGGTCTGTCAGAAGTCCCTGAGCTACAATTTGGGTCCCCTGGTCTTTTAAAACAATATTTGAGGAGCTTCCTCATGTTATTGAACGCATGATAACTGAGAGGGACAAACACAGACATCCAGTGGACAGGCACGGACCAAGTTTCAAAAATATGTATTAATGGTGTTGAAACCCCCTTGCAACATTGAGCAGCACTTGTGACACACCGGGAAGTGAACAACAGGCTGACACACACCATTTCATTGTTTCTGAGCTTCTCATTGCTGGTACTCGATACATGAGGGAGCCAAAATCCAAGGCCAGGGAAAGAGTAAATGAAAGGTCATGGAGAGCAGGTAGGGAAGTGGAACTGAGGCTGAGATAACATCTGTAACTAATGCTCTGTAACTAAGTTTGGCGATGACACTAAGATAAGCAGGAAATTACATTATCAAGAGAAGGTGGAGAGACTGCAAATGGATATAAACAGGTTAAATCAATGGATTATCGTTTGGCAGTTGGAATATAATGTGACTGAATGTGAACCTGTCAGTTCTTTTCAGGAAGAACTATTTCAGACATCGCTGCAGTTTTGCAACATCTGCTCTCTGAAGTTCCTAGTGGTTCCATTGCTTTCAGTACACACGAGATATTTTGACGTGGTTGTTTGGCAGTAATGTGTTGTGAGGGGTAGGGTGTTTTTAAACTGTGTATCAGGGGGGTGGACTTTATCTGAGAAGCCATTCATTCTTTCTATTTGGAGACCCGAAGACGATGGGAACAGCTGATTGCTTCTGAAAGAAGAGGCTGTAGCTGCTGCTAGAACAGTGGGTATTCCCCAAATTGCTGGACTGTGCACGGTGGCATTTCAATATTAATGGAGTAAGTGTTCCTTCAGTTACCCTACCTTGCCAAGGGATCCTGTAGAGCCATAGACACCATTGGAAATCCTGCTATACTGGGAAAACAAGGAGACACCAGGTACCTCCCCGCTGAGGGAGAAAACATTGTTTTCACCTCATTCACCATTTATATCCTCCGTCACTGAATTGTGACATTGATGTTGACATGCAGGGAAATGATGGAAATGTCACCCACTTCTGTCTGAAAAGTTTTGGATCATAGAATCTGAATGAAACTGAGATTCCAACAGTCATTGGCAGCATCATCCTCACCCTGGTGTGAAGCTGCAGTTCGTTTTGAAGGAGATGGCACCACTCTGTGACCAGCTCCTTGTTCAATCAGGGACCCCTCACACTCAGCTCCCGGGTTTAGTGGGACTTCGGAAGCTGTGCTTGAAAAACTGTGGAGGGTATGGCAGATCTCTTTCCCCACATACACTCACTCCGTGGTTTCAGACCTTCCTCTGTCTGCAGTCTCTGCTCCATTTGTTGTTCATGTTGCAGACCCAGTTACTGTACCTATAGTCCCCATGCTCCGTCCAGAGTTGGGTCATCAAGTCCTCAGGTCTCCCTGAATTTCTGAAGCAGCTCAAAGCACAACCTCCAGAAAACCATCCCTAGCACCTCCACTAAATTTACAAGAACAGGAATCAGTCAGAAGCCCCTGAGCAAAAGTTAGGTCCCCTGGTCTTTATAACAATATTTGACAGGCTTCCTCGTGTTACTGACTGCATGATCAGCTGAGAGTGATGAACACAGGGGCTCAATGACAGGCACAGAGCAAGTTTCAAAGACCTGTCTCGGAGCTGCTGAAACCACCTGTCCAGCATTGAGCACCACTTGTGACACACCGGGAAGTGAACAACAGCCTGACATGCACCATTTCATTGATTCTGACCTGCACACTGCCAGTACTTGACACATTAGGGTGCCAAAAACCAAGGCCAGGGGAAGAGGCGGAGAGTCAGAAAGTTTTGAATTGAAGATGGAAACAGACAATTAACTAACTGAGAATATGTTGTGGAAATATGGGGAAGAAGACAGGGGAGTGGGACTAACTGGAGCAGCGAGACCTTGGAAGGTCCAATCTCAAGAATCACAAAATTGAATAAAGGTATTGCCAGAGCAGTTGAAGTGGTTTGTTACATCAAATTTTGAATATGCCTCACAGAACTACCACATACTCCAGAAACTGGGACAAGAAAGCAGCCCAGCATGAAGGGCTGTGCAGACTATGCCAGTGTATGTTAGTGTGCTGTAAGCTCAGTTCACTGGACTATCTTCCTAGGATGGTGACCATACCTAATCTTTGCTGGTGTATTGGTACTATTCTTGCAATAAATAACTGCCTAGCCTGGGGAAATTTGCAGCTCATGCTGTGAGTGTCAGTACATGGGGCTCTCACAAATGTATGTCTCGATGTCTCCATTGTTCAAGGCAAGGAGTTGTGTGTGTTTGTGTGTGTGTGAGAGAGAGACAGAGAGAGAAATGGGGGGTGGGGAGGGTTGGTGTTACATGTGAAATCGTTGTTTGAGAGACACCACGCATGGAGGAAATCAGGTTAAATATGAAAAAAACTGGCGGGGGTTTGGTTAATTTACAGAGAGACTGAGGGATGTTTCATGAACAGATGTGATGACGTGCTTGAGAATATTAGAATAAAGGCATTGTCAGACCCATTAACAATATAGATGAGTGCACGCAGGAATGATAGATGGATGGGATATTTGTGTGAGATCAGACATGAGCCGTGGAGTATTGACTAAGATTTTTTTTATGCAGACTTGAAGCTGTGAGTTTCAGCAGCAGACAATTGGTATCATTAAGATTTTATCTCATTGCTGAAGGTTCAAATAATAGATGGGATGAGTCGGTGAAGTATATTCTGGATTGTTAGTGATTAAAATTAAGAATGGACAGGTAAGCTGTCAAGAATCAGCTCATGGCCAAAGGGATCACCACAGTTATGAACCATCTGTTTCAGCCTCAAATATTGGCCAGAGACGGGATGGAGTCAGAGAGACGAATGGAGTGTGTAACCAGAACAGAAGACAGTGACCTCCATGCTCCCAATATTTAAATACCACGGAGAGTGATGCAATGAGTGGTGGTTCGCAGCTGAAACCGAGTGGGTCAACATAGAGAGACCCGTGAGGGACACTGCCAGAAGCAAAGAGCGAGAGCGTGAATGAACAAGTTCACTGATACAATTAATAGCAGTTTGTAGAGTTAATATCTGGATTCAGACTTTAGCAGGAAAAATAACAGTGGAAAGGAGTATAGAGTAAATTAGAAAATAGTAATGCAGTTACACATGGTTTATAGAAATGATAACTTCAGAGTTAGACTAACCAGGGACACCAAGGATAGCCAGGAAAGGATAATAAAAATATTGAATAATGTAAAGTGCATATAGGATCCGCAGTGATAATGACCATTGATCATAATATGTAGAAAGGTACCCAACATCCTGGGATAAACTCCTGTCCATTGTTGTAACATTCCAGTCTGACGTTCTTAGATTCTGATCCATTATTGGAACTTTCCAGTCTATTGCTCTCAGATTCTGATATCTCCTGCCCCTCTGTCCGGAGTTGCAGATCCTTGTTAATACTGTAGGTGATTCTGCCACTCATATTATGAGATAACACATTGAAGGGAGCCCTTTTATCATTAAAAGATGGAAAACTTCCACTGGGATAATTAGACTCGATAGGGACTGACATTAAGCACAGTCACTGAACGAACATGTTCTGTTAACCTATTCCTTACATCACTTTTCATATCACAATGAAAGGGAACATTTACTCCTTCTGAATGGAATATATGAGCGTTGCTCATAAACCTTTCAATCTTTTTAATCTTTCTTCCTTGTATGTGGGGGTGGTGCCAGAATACTGCAGGGTGGTATATGTTCCCCTGTTTATAAAAGGAGACAAGGATAAAATAACAAACCAGCTGCATAAAATGCCTGGTGGGGAAATTTGTAGAGATCGTAAACCAGGGTAACAAAATTCATTTTTCATTAACTGTGTGTAATGCCGCCCCTATTGTTAGGTGCCCTGTTATCAAATTGTTCCTTAACATTGAGACATCATTTAGAGCATTGGGACTGCTGCTCAGGAACAGGAGGAAGACCCATGTGCCTGTTACAGAGGGATAAGCAGCATCCATTCAGCACACACTAGCCTATTACCACTTTAAGAGGTGGAAAGCTGGCATGTTGGCAAGTTTGCAAAAAGAGTCATTCAAAACAAAGAGAGATGTTACTGCAGCTGTACTACAGCTGTCTTGCTGAGTGGACACCTGCAGTACATTGTGTTGTTTGTGTTTCTGTAACTGAGAAGGGACGGTCCTCCAGCATGTGCAGTTTAATGGCTGCTCATAATCCATGAGTTGGTGTGTCATTTAATGCCTCGAGCCTGTTACAGATGGACAGGAAGAAATCATTCAGCCTCTTGAGTCAGTTACACAGGAACAGGAGGAAGCCATTCAGCCTCTTCAGTATGTAAAGAGGTCCGGAGCTGAGTTGCCCTGGCGGAACCCAAACTGGGCGTCATTGACCAAGTTATTTCTGAGCAGGTGCTGCTTGATAGCACTGTTGATGACACCTTCCATCACTTTACTGATTATTGAGGGTAGACTGACGGGGTGGTCTTTGGCCAGGTTGGATTTGTCCTGCCTTTTATGCACAGGACATACTTGGGCAATTTTCCACATTGTCGGGTAGATACCAGTGTTATAACTGTACTGCAACAGCTTGGCTAGGGGAGTGGCAGGTTCTAGAGCACAAGTCTTCAGTAGTTTTGCTGGAATGTTGTCAGGGGCCGTAGCCTTTGCAGTATCCATTGTCTCCAAACGCTTTTTGATATCACGGGGAGTGAATCGAATTAGTTGAAGACTGGTACCTGTAATACTGGGGACCATTGCAGGAGGCTGAGATGGATCATCCACTCAGCACCTCTGGCTGAAGTGAAATGATAAACAGAAAAGTACGGTTCTTGGAGTACGGTCTGACCTCTGGGTTATGGGCCCAGTGCACTCCCACTGTGACCCTCTGCTAGTATAAGAGAAACACAAATAAATAAATTACTCAGTGACAAGATCTGAAGAAATGAATTCTGTTTAGTAAAATCTGAGAATGAAAAGCACTTGTGAAGAATTGTCTTCCAGACTTGGGGAGAGTGCAGAGTTCTGTTCCCCGGAGTCAGTATTGTAACTAACTCTCTTCTAGACAGATACTATTGACCCACATTTGTGCACAGAGCGGACAGTTTCAAAATCCTAAATGAGGCAAAGTTCACACTAAATAATGCAGAAATCACAGAAACTGGTATTTTACAAAAGAAAGGGTCTGGTTACTTAACATCGCTCTCTGTCATTTTCCTGAGCCTGATGCTTCAAAAATCACTGGCATTTCACATGTACGTATTCTTGCAATCTTAATAGATCCCTTACTGCGTTATTCTCGTATATGTTAAGAGTCAAAAAAAAAGCCAGGAGTTACAGTCTTTTCTGAGACTCGGTACAGTTTTAGATGGGGTCGCTACAGCCACAACACAGACCCCTGACCACAATGTAAACACAGTGACATTAAGTAATCCCCACACAAAGCAGCTAATGAATATTGTGTTAGAGACCGTGCCAGGAGCAGTACCAGACACACAACAGGAAGACTCGCTAAACAACAGACTGAGATGAAGGAGCTTGCAGTTGCGAAAATCTTTGGAATTCGGGCTTCAGAAGTCATGAGGCATCAGCATTGAGTCTGTACAAGACCGAGATTGATAGATTTCTACAGATTAAAACACATCAAGATCTCAGGGGATAGTGCAGAAAAATAGCATTGCAGTAGAAGGCCCTTCGTGATCTCATTGAATGGTGAGGGGGGCTTGAAGGGCTGAATGGCAGCATCACACTCCTTACATTCTAAAATAAAAGCATTCTTTCTTAACTTCACTTGACAAATGTATTTCATATTCAGGTCGAAATGATATAACTTTGCTGGTGTACAGTTTTGGATATATTTTCAAGAAACAATCTAATTTAACATCGGCTTTGTCAGTAGTTTCCTCACACAAGGAATTAACTATTGCTGCAAAAGATCATATAATCTCCATTCACAGGCTCAGGATCAGAGAAAACCTGCTCCATCATTCTGTACCTGCAGGGCAAATCTGAATCTAACCCTAAATCCCTTTGCCCGTCCATGTCTGACAAGTTTTAACCCAATCTTTCTCCATCTGCCTTAAATACATCATGGACTCTGCAGGATGCAGTGGAGTTTTACATGGATTTGCCAGGATTCGATCAAATAGAGGAATGACTGGTTAGTCTGGGACTGTTCTCACCGGAACAAATGAAGCAGAGGGGAGATTTATTATCATATAATAGCATTTCCAAGCGTTCAGTATTCTTTGTGGCCTAGGCAGTGTAGTTATGGACAGGTGGTTTCCCCAAGTATGAGAGTCTTTGAACAGGCGGCATAATCTCAGAATAGGGTATTGACGATTTATTTCAGATATTAGGAGGATTTTTGATCGCTCAGGGGTGAGTAAGTCAGTTGAATTCTTCCCTACAGATGGCTGTTGAGACTATGTTGTTGGTATTTTAAACCTGAGCTAGACCATCAGGGTTTATCCAGGTCAGTCAGGAGAATGGAGTTGAAGGTTATCAGATCAGCCATGACCTCATTGAATGGTGGAGCAGACTGGATGGGCTGAATGGCCTACTTCTGTTCCCGCATCATTTGCTCCATGGTTTCATTTGATGGATGTGCTCAAAATTGTGAGGAGATTGGATAAAGTGATAGAAAGGTCCATTCATCTGAGCAGACAGATCAGTAACAAGGCTCATAAACTCACAAAATTCAAATGTACTGTGCTGCAGACAGCAACTAGTACTCTATATACCACAGATATCTTGTTCGCTGGATACTTGCACAGGCTGTGATTGCTCAAGACAACTGGTGAACCTTCTAGAACCGGCAACGCAGTGATCATGCAGGATGATGGATCACTGTATGACCCAAACACAACAGAAGGGGATGTAACATGAATGAAAGATACATAAAGTATCTTTTTTCTTTGTTTCGTTGGAGAAGTCTTCTGCTGTTCCACTGTGATTGACTCGTCACTGGTTTAATAAAAACCGTTTCAAATATTGAACAAACTCTTTTGTCGAATTTATTTTAAAATACACATGAACAATCCCACAAGTTTAACCTGTGCTCCTCTCTCTCATTATCTGTTTTTCCTGTTTCTCTTTTATTCAATGTAAGTCCGTGGCAAGTCAAGTTGGAAGGAATGATGGGCACGGAAATCATGTTTCTTACCATTCACCCAATTCAATCTACATTTCAATAAAACCGAGGCGACAGGTTCCAATTCTTGATTTAGACTTAATTATGTTGCTGAGTATTCGAGACTCTTTGGTCAGTTAGACTGACAAGAATTGGTTTCCAGCTCAGTTCTGTACAAAATGCGTAAGATGCAACAGAAAGAATTGCGGGAAACAATGACTAGAGTGAGATTCAAACCCACGTGGGCAAAGCACAATGGATTAGTGGTCCATCGGCTTAAACTCTCAGCTATCTTGTCACAGATGCAAAGTTTGCATCACGTGATCATGTTTCTCTCACTTTTCCAAACAGTTGAGTGAATTGTGCAGCGCAACAGATACTTCTCCTGGTGTGAGTGAAATGATGAACAGTAGAGTACGGTTCTCAGGGTATGCTGTGAACATTGGGTTATGGGACCAGCACGCTCTCACTGTGACACTCTGCTCGCGTAAGTGAAAGGCAAATAAAGAAATTGCTCAGGGACAAGATCAGTTGAAACAAATTCTGTGAAGCATTGAAACCGATGGAATGAAAAACTCTGTGACAGCGGGGATGTAACATCGTCTAATATAGAAGCATGGAAGACAGGAGCAGGACGAGGTCATTCGGCCCTTCGAGCCTGCTCTGCCATTCTTCACGATCATGGCTGATTGTCCAATTCAATAGCCTAATTCTGCTTTCTCCCCATAACCTTTGAACCCATTCACCCCAAATGCTATTTCTAGTCGCCTCTGTAAGGAATTGCTTTCCAGACTCAAGGAGAATGCACAGTGCTGTTCCCAGGATTCAGTATTGAATCGACCTCTCTTCCGAACGTCCCACATGTGTGTTCAAAGAGGTTCAATTTCAAACTCCTAAATAGGCAAAACTGACAAATGAAAAAAGTAATGCAGAATGCCACAGAATCCAGCATCGTCCAACGAAGTCTGTTTCAGTTAACATTGCTCTTTGTCAATTTCCTGAGCATGATGCTTCAAGAATCGCTGGTCAATGTTAATAAAAGCTGCTCTGGGTAAGCCTTGATTTCGCAGACTCGGTATTTCACACACCTGTCTCTGTGAGTCTTCTTGCAATATTAGTTGATCCCTTACTGTGTTACTTTAGCGCATGTTAAGAGGAAAAGACGGGACTAACAGTCACAGCCGTGACTTGGAGTCGAGTGGAGGTTGCTACCACTACAACACAGAGTACTAATCACAACACGATCATGGCGCCACATAGCAAACCAGACGGAAAGCGAAAAAATAAGTGTGGTGTGTGCCAGGAGCAGCACCAGACGCACGACAGGAATACTCGCCAAACAGCAAACTGAGATGAGGGAACACAGAATGAGGAGAATCTTTGTAATTTGTGGTCCCAGAGGTTATGAAGGCTCCGTAATGAATCTGTAAAAGGCTGTAAAAAGCATCAAGAGCTCAGGGGATAGTGCAGAAAAATGGTGTTGAAGTAGAAGGTCACTCGAGATCTCATTTAACGACAAGGCGGGCTCGAAGTTTGCAACTTATGTCCGTGTTAGAATGAAAATCAGTTGACCAATAAAGAGACGTTTGGAACAGCATTTTTATTTACTCAGAGCTTTGAAATTGGGAATTATTTTCGAGTAAAAAAAAGTAGAAGCTGATTCCAGAATATTTTAAAAGACAAGTGTAACAAGTTAGTAAGTGTAACTGAGTAAGACTAAGTATAAAACAGCTCACGGTTTTCATAGGTGTGACAGCCTGTTCAACGTGACCTATTATAAATTGTGAAATAACTGAACTGCTTGATTTAGCTTTCAAGAACTCTGTATTCTCTATTGCAGCACTTCAACTATTGTTTCAAGTTTGCACCAAATTTGGCAACAACATTCAGATAGCCCATTCAGATAAATCTAATTCATTTCGATTGGTTTAATGACCTGTGAGAGTTTGCAGAGAATTGAAAAATATGACACAGACTAAACAGCCCTTCCCAGAATTTAACCCAGTGCAGGGTCAGCAATATGAGAAATATCATTGAGTGAAAACCTCACCTCTGTTTCTCTATCCACAGATTGGTCTTCACCTGGGTGAATATTTGCAGCTTTTTGTCTGATAATTGAGAAATTTCCCAGGGACAAAACACTGTCCAAAGTCAGAAACTGGTCTTTTCTAATACGTTCTGTTCTACTCAACATTCTGCTGTGATATATCCCACAGCCTGATGAACCAATAATCCCTGCTCCATGTCAATAAAAGCTGCTCCGGGTGAGGTTGGAGCACACAGGCTCGGTATTTCACACGCCTCTGTACCATAATAGAAGAGCCACGTGTTCACTGATTGCATTCTGGAGCCACAGAGCAGCTCCGCGTACTTATTCCCATCCCCATTTCCAGTTCTTCTTCGTGGCTGGACCAGAGTTTCTCTGATTCCGGATCTGGAAACTGGGATTTTTTTGATCGTCTGCAGCAATGGTTACTTCCTTGTGTGAGGAAACTGGTGAAGTAACCGATGTTAAACTATATTGTGTTTTGAAATATACATTTTCAAATTTTCCTGCACTATTCCCTAAACTTGTGATGTTTTGAAATCTCAGTCTTAACCAGATTCAGTGACTGACCCTCCACAGCCTCTGGGGCACCGAATCCAATTTTCGCCCCACTCTGAGTTCCCTCATCTCCATCCATTGTTTGGCAAGTCTTCCTCTTGTGGAAAATTCATTTTGTACAATCCAAAATGTGGACATTAACAGCAGATATGGCTCCAGTGGCGCAATCCAGTGGTATTTATAGACAGTATAGAGACATGTGAAATGCTAAGGTTGTGAGTTCAAACATCACTTGGAGCAGCTTTCCCTGACATGGGAACAGTGCGTTAAGAATAAAGGTCAATGTCGAACAAATTCGACTTTATTGGAAAATGCCAGTTTGAGTGGATTGAGAAACGACCTTTCCGGGGGAAATGTCTCAATTACCAACATATATCCGGCACGTATTCAACTCGTGAAGAAACATTTGTGGAGAGAGAATCGAATACGATGTTTCAGCTCCATGACCTTTCTCACGTGACTGACCCTGCACTGGGTTACCCTCTGAGAAAAGAAAAGTTGTTTAGCTTGGTTCATATTATTCAATTTGCTGCAAACCTGGAGAACCCATTACAAAAGTATAAAAAGGATTAGATTTATCTCATTGTACCATTTGAATGTTGCATTCAACTTCGGTCAGAACTTATTTCAGTTTAAGTTAAAGTGCTGCTGAGAAGAACATAGGGTTGAAATGCAAAAGACAGAACCTGGTTGGTGGATTTGTTGGGAGAAATCAAAAGTATGAAATGGCCCCAGAATCATGTTAAATATGGTCAAATCTTTAAGGCACTAGACAAAAGCAGGAATTCTACTTCAGAGAGATGGTTCACTTCCTAATTATTAGGGTACAACCTTTGTTTCCAACTAAAAAAAACTCCGTTCCATTTATAATGCTTCACGGCAAATCATTCGCCAGACATTTCAAAACCATGCCCGGTGTTCATGAAATGTATTAATATCTAAATTTCCTTTATGTAATTTTTAAAATCCTGCTCAGTTGTTTCACAATTTATAGTGGTTCACATCAAATATTGTGCCACACCTTTCAAAACCATGACCATTTGTACTTATCTTTATATTTATTTTTTATAAGTATACTTATCTTTAATTAGCTGTTCACGAAATTGCTTTTCATTTGAAGTCATTCAAATTCAAATTGATTTCCGGCCCACCCTTCCACCCCATCTGCCACTCCTCGCACTTAGCCCCGGTCACAAACTCCCTCCCCCTGTTAAATTCACTCCTTATATGTTTGCTCATATGTGTTTTAAAACATTCTGGAATCACCTTCTACCTTTGTTTCTAGAATATCGTTGCTTACTTAAATAACTCTTTGAGAAAAAGAAAATCTGCTTCAATTTTTTTAATCATCCACCGACACTTTTGAATCTCTGCTCTCTGTGACTTTGATTCACTCGAAAAAGGGAATTTTCCTCTTATTTAGGAACTCTGAACCTTCATCATCTGGGAAATCTCCGTTAGTTTACTTCTCAATTTTCCCCGTGTCAGTTACAACACTTCTAAATTCCCCAACATCTCATGAATATAATCCTGCATCTTTTCCACCATCCCAATAAAACCCATCTGTGTCCTTTCTAATGACTTTATATTCTGGAAAACCCCATCTGCGTCTTTTCTAATCCCTTTACAATTTTTGGTGAAAAGCGAGGATAAGGATTACATGCAATGCTCCCACTGAGGCCGAACTACATTACAGACATTACAGTTGTAATTACAATCTCAACCACCTCACTGTGGAACTATAGTCACTTCCAGTGCAGACTGGGTAAGAACAGGTAAATTCCTTCACCAAAGGTAATTGTAGACCTGAGACCTAAAATTGGTGTATCTTGTCTCAATATTTGTGTCCTCTTTGTGCATCCCTTCATGCTTCCCTGTATTGAATTTTACCTAATGATTAAATTTTTGATGAAGACATCCTCCTCATCTCTCATTATTCTAAACTCTATGGAGCACTGACTGATATTAGTTGTATGTTCCTGGAACACAGTCCTCTCATCCCTAGGATGAATCGAATGGACATTCCTGAAGTGACCTCGAAAGAAAGTATTTCCTTCTCTGGGACAACAAGGTGCAGAGCTGGATGAACACAGCAGGCCAAGCAGCATCAGAGGAGCAGAAAGGCTGACGTCATCTGTGGGTTCTCCGATAGTGGCCT